>NC_089752.1:63055319-63060319 GCF_040412425.1 Macrobrachium rosenbergii
ATCGTTATATATTCATCACAAGCCTCCGGAATCAACTTTGACACTCCTTGTCCTGGCTTGGACGAATTGAGAGAAGAAGAAGAAGAAGAAGAAGAAGAAGAAGAAGAAGAAGAAGAAGAAGAAGAAGAAGAAGAAGAAGAAGAAGAAGAAGAAGAAGAAGAAGAAAGAAGCATAAAAGTCGAAACTGACATCAAAGTTCGGCCATTTTTAGAATCCCTTAGAGCGAATGAACTCGCTGTTTGCGAATTTGATGTCGGTCTGGCCTTCATAGATGAGCAAAGGAATTTTTGAACTCCTTAGTTTAATTTCTGCGGTTATTTTTGAATATGGAACGAGTTATGTATTCATAATTATTAGCATTAAAATATACTACTACTACTACTACTACTACTACTACTACTACTAATAATAATAATAATAATAATAATAATAATAATAATAATAATAATACGGGAGGAGAATTTCTCTGAGGGCAGTTGTATTAAAAATTATTGCTGTTCCCAAGGCATTCAGTTTATAGTCTTCTTTATTCTTCTTATTATCTTTTTTTTATAAGAAGAATAGAGAAGACTGTATAAATTGAATGCCGTGGAAACAGCAATAATAATAATAATAATAATAATAATAATAATAATAATAATAATAATAATAATGATATGTATGTTCGACTTACTTTTTGTTTTAATTTCTGTGATTACTTTTAATGTGCAACGTTATTTTCTATTTCTGATCCATAGTAGTTAATAATAATAATAATAATAATAATAATAATAATAATAATAATAATAATAATAATAATAATTCCAGTTTCATAATGTTACTTATATCGTTAAGTATGGATAATAATTAGATTTCCCTATAGAATAGACTTCCTTTTCGAGGTATATTGAGTAAACTTCCGTTCAGAGATTTTTTTTATATTCAATCGGAGAGTCTCATGCTGCTGTCTTTGATTACCACTCCACAGCAACTCTCATAAAGGCTCTGCTTCTGTAAATATGGTTTCATAGTGTAAACAAAAAATAATGGGAATCATATTGAATAAATGACTACGAGTTTTGGCAGTATTATAGGTGGTACTTTGATACTTTCCTTCCCTCAATCCTGTTCTGTTGCGTCTATAACTTTTAAAACTGGAAATTACCCAGTGTGATATTCACAAAAAGTGACACTAACATTCGAGTTGATAATTGTAAAAAATATATATGGGCCGTACATGAGGAGAAATGGAATAATGATACTCTGAATTCATTCCTAATATCTCTCTCTCTCTCTCTCTCTCTCTCTCTCTCTCTCTCTCTTACAAATATTGTTTCTTGAACATTTGATAAATACAATGACATATTCTTCCTGAGTGTGTCTGCCCTATGAATTTTGAATTTCCTTTCCTGATCCCTTCTCGCTTTTTGGGCGGAGTCCAGAGTCCCACACCAGGCCATCAATCATTTCAACACCTCTGGAAGATGGCACGCAAGGGCATAAAGCCGACATGATATTGCACATGCTTCATGCCTAGCTCGAAATTAACATGTTATTGGCAAAAGAGGAAATCAGTTTTAGATATTCAAAATAATACCTTTTTTTATGTAAGAACTAAGATACCAAACATCACCTAAGATGAATTCTCATTAGGAATTGCATAGTGGTAGTTTGTCCTATAACGTAAAATCTTAAGCCATTAGGAAAGACACCATGGAATGATAGGACACTCCGATGTCATCACGGTGCTTTGAAAATCATTCCGAGAGGAAAATGGCTCTCTCTCTCTCTCTCTCTCTCTCTCTCTCTCTCTCTCTCTCTCTCTCTCTCTCTCTCCTGTAGCCATGAAAGACCAAAATCAAAATCAAAAAAATAAAATACATATAAAAAACCAAGGAAAAAATGAAACAAATAAAGAAAAGAACAAAGATCATGTGATGAAGGCAAAAAAGCAAGCCAACAACACATTATGAAAAGTCAGCACCACGATATGAGCCATCAGCACCTAGATATAGCACAAGGAACAAGCAATGTATCTATGATGCAAGGGGATGGTGCAGATATGGAGATAAGTGCAGGTTTATGCACAAAGTGAATAAATATGAAGCTGGAAGAACAAATATAATGGAAAAGTTGGATTTTTAATGTACGAATTTCTGGAAATGAAAAAAAGATCAACATATCAGAACAGGAAAGAGACATGGGAAAATCCTTATTATTACCCATATTAGATAATGGAGATAATATGCAAACAATCATAGTGATGAATGCGCAGGGTCTAGTTTTGAGTAACTCAAAAGAAAGATAGAGTTCTTAGAAGAACTAACCCAAAATGAAAAAATAGAAATATTGAATATAAGTGAAACCTGGTATTCCCAAGAGACTGGTAATGATGACCAGATAAAGGGTTTCCAAACTTATAGATCAGATAGAAAAATAGAAATCAAGGGGGAACCGCGATATATGGGAGAGATGCCAATCAAGGAAAAATCTGTGAGAAATATAGTAACACAGAATGTGAATTAATAGCGGTAGAATTTGAATCTGAAAAATTAGTGAACATTGTAATATATAGACCCCTAATACTAAAGAGTTTGACATAATAATTGAAAAACTGGATGAAATATGTAGAAATCACAAGGACTGGACTATACTCCTAACCGGAGACTTTAACTTTCCTTTTGTAGAATGGAAAGAACGAATAGGAGACTGTGGTTGTATTTATACATATAAAAAAAGAGAGCAATAGTAGTGCAGAAGATAAGAGGCAATTTGAAAAGCTATTAGATATGCTACTAGAACATAACATTCAGCAAATAAATCACCTACCAACAAGAAAGGATAATATTTTAGACCTAGTATTTGTGAATGAGGTGAACTATGTTAAAGAAATAATAGTATATAACACGAGTATTTCGGACCATAATGTCATAGAATTAACAGTCCGTTCCAGAACATACGAAAACAAAGAAAAGCAAGAGACGAAAAAATGGGAAGGATATGGAAAATACAATTTCTATAGTAAGAATATAAATTGGTCAAAAATAAATGAAGAATTAAACAAAGAATGGGAAAACATATTTGTAAGTGATGATATACAGGTAAATACCGATATATTATATAAAATATTAGAGGAAATAGTGGAAAAATATATACCGAAGAAAAAAGTAAGCATCAGTCACGAATTCCAAGAGACAGAAGGATCTTGTTCCAGAAAATTAGAAAGTGGAAAAAGTTCTTGCAAAAGAAAAGAATGCATGGAAAGTGATGGAACTAAAAAGTAAGATAGAAAATGCAGAACAAAAGATTATACAATCAAAAGAAAATGAAAAATGGAACCTAGAAGAAATGACACTACAAAATATCAAGCAAAACCCTAAAATTTTTTATTCATATGCAAAAAGATGAATAAAATAAGAGTAGAAATAGGCCCTCTAAGAATTGAAGGGCGATTAACGAATGAAAAAAGGAAATATGTAACATATTAGCAGAAAGATATAAGAGTGAATTTACACCTAGAATTGACAATGAAGATAATGATACAGAAATAAGAGATGAAAATACTGAATACTTATCAGATATAGATATTACAGAAGCCGATATTGTGCAGGCTATTAATGAAATTAAAAATGGATCAGCAGCAGGACCAGATGGAGTACCTGCCATATTGTTAAAGAAAGTGGTTCATTCAATCGCAAAGCCGCTAGCAATATTATTAAGGCAAAGTATAGATACAGGCAAGATTTATGATGAGCATAAATTAGCATATATTACTCCTACTTTCAAAAGTGGTTCAAGACTTGAGGCAAGTAATTATAGGCCTGTGAGTCTGACATCTCATATTATGAAAGTATATGAAAGGGTAATGAAAAAAATATAATGAAACATTTAATGAAAAATAGATTGTTCAATATAGGACAACATGGTTTTGTACCTGGAAAAAGTACACAAACCCAACTGTTAGTCCATCATGAAAGCATATATAAAAATATGATAAATGAAAAAGATACAGATGTGGTTTACCTAGACTTTGCAAAAGCTTTTGACAAGGTAGATCATAATATATTAGCGAAAAAAATTAGAAAACATAACATTGTTGACAAAGTAGGAAGATGGATAAAAGAATTTTTGCAAAATAGAAAACAGATAGTGATTGCAAACGATGAGAAATCGGATGAAGCTACGGTAATATCCGGTGTACCACAGGGTACGGTGTTAGCTGCATTGCTGTTTGTGATTATGATTGCAGACATAGACAGTAATGTTAAGGACTCAGTAGTAAGAAGTTTCGCAGATGACACAAGAATAAGTAGAGAAATTGCTTGTGATGAAGATAGGAACTCGCTACAAAGAGACCTAAACAAAATATATAAATGGGCAGAGATAAATAGGATGGTATTTAACTCTGATAAATTTGAATCAATGAACTATGGTGATAAAGGAGGAATGCTATATGCATATAAAGGACCTAATAATGAGACAATCACAAACAAGGAAGCAGTTAAAGACCTTGGTGTGATGTTGAATAGGAATATGTTATGCAATGATCAAATAGCAATTCTATTGGCAAAATGCAAAGCAAAAATGGGAATGTTGTTCCGGCACTTCAAAACTAGAAAAGCTGAACACATGATTATGCTTTATAAAACGTACGTACGTAGTCCACTTGAATATTGCAATATAATATGGTACCCACACTACCAAAAGGATATTGCACAAATAGAGAGTGTACAAAGGTCATTTACAGCTAGAATAGAAGAAGTTAAGGACCTTGACTACTGGGAAAGACTACAATTCTTAAATTTATATAGTCTTGAAAGGAGAAGAGAACGTTACATGGTAATTCAAGCATGGAAACAGATAGAAGGAATTACCGAAAACATCATGGAACTAAAATTATCAAAAAGAGCAAGCAGAGGTAGATTAATAGTGCCAAAAACTATACCAGGAAAATTAAGGAAAGCACACAGGACATTAATCCACCACGCACCAGCATCGATAATGCAGCGTCTATTCAATGC
>NC_089752.1:63067819-63072819 GCF_040412425.1 Macrobrachium rosenbergii
TGTAAATGAAAAATTTGCCTTTGTCAGTGTCTTGCCATTTCATAGTTTTACAAAACGAAGTAAATAATGTTTTTGCTGAAATTCTTTTCATTTTCAAGGATTTGAAAAACAAGAAAAAAGCACACTATAATATTCATGGATTTATAAAACAAAAAACAAATACGCCTTTTCCATAGATTTACAAAACAAAAGGTTACATCATTTCCCGGACTTGCGAAAAGAAGTAAAAAAAAAGGACGTTTTACAGAAACCAAATTAAAAATAATAGAAACACGCTATACCAAAAACAGTAGCTTCTCAATTTTGATTGATTTACTCGGATTTATCTCTGTATATCAATCAAATGACCAAGTTGCAAATAAATAATAGAATTTTTAGGGAAAAGTCATTGTTTATTGGAGAAAACTATATGAAAAAAGCAGTTTCGTAAATCCTATAGTAAATAAAAAAAAATTAAATCAAGTCGGTCAGTAAGAATAGCATAAAATTCGAAGATTTTCTTTTATGCCAGTTTCAATTTCAGATCCTCCGTTATCCCCTAGAGACCGTAAATTTCAGTGCCACTTTCAGAAGCAGATTAAAAGGCTAATTTGTGTCAGCAAGCCTCTTTCCCCATTCCGATTGATGAACGGTACCTAAAATTCCATTGGTGGGAAAATTATGATAAAATTGCAGACAACAATTTTGAATACAATTTGCAACGTGAGTCCGCCCTGTTAGTTTTAACATTGCTTAAAATGCCATTGTTCTGTATCATAGTCAATCACAATGTTTTGGTAATTAAATGTCATGATATAACCAAAGTCCTTTGATAATCTCGTATAATATCAAAGAGCTATAATGTGTTAGGAGGTGCTGGGAATAAACCAATGCTTGATAATCGAGATGAAAAATCTTCTGGATAGGAAAATTCATACAAAGAACGCAGACAAAAATCTGAATACAATCTGCATCGTGATGTTTACCTCGCTCGTTTGAGTATTTTTAAAAAATGTAAATTGGTATGCACTATATGCATCATAATCATTAAAGTATTTTCGGTTATTAATATCTTCTTATATATAACCAAGAACGTCTGGATACTGGCATATAATAAAGATGAGGCATAGTATGTTAAGAAATGCTGGAAATGTTAATAAACTAGCGTTTGACAGTCGAAGTAAAATTATCATTATCTATAAGGAAAGTTGCACAATGAACAAGTAATATATATTATATATATATATATATATATATATATATATATATATATATATATATATATATATATATATATAATGATGATGAAATTTCCGTCCCCCCCTCATCTTTGATAGACCGTGCTTCAGCAATCATTCATTTCCCAACCCTTAACAATAAAATGCAACCCTCAGATACGTTTATAACTATAATGAAATATTTAATTTAATTTATCACCGTTCACAAGCTCTTTGATGTTCATGAACATGTTCTTCGTTTGTGTTCGTCAAAAATACGTTTCATGTTATAGCTTTTAACGGAGTTTACTTTATCTTTGTAATCTCTACGACAAATCAAGTCTCCTTTTTTGGCAGGAGAGAGAGAGAGAGAGAGAGAGAGAGAGAGAGAGAGAGAGAGAGAGAGAGAGAGAGAGAGAGAGAGAGAGAGATTATATTACTCACCACGATTAACTTCAGTTCATACAGGATATGAACATAACATCAACCGGTCGCTCAGCTAAGGCTAATAAACACCTGCTGTCAAATCCTTTGACATACGTTATCAATTTACATAAGATATCAAAGACTTAAATTAATGACGATTATCATTGTTTTTAAAAACTGTTTTATATAAAATTATACTGTTGTTGAAATCCTTAGAACAAAGTAAAGATAATAATTGTTATGTAAAGCGTTGAAATTGTTTAAAGAAAAATGTGACTGTGTCAGGGAGTTTTTAAGAACAAATAAATACAAATATATATATATATATATATATATATATATATATATATATATATATATATATATATATATATATATACACACACACATACATACATACATACATATATAACTGAATCAAGAAAATATGGAACGTGATGAATATATAAATAGATAAAATCCACAGAGGAAAGGAAAGCACTGGAGTGCTGAGAGGCCTTTCAACTGTCTGTCGTCCTTTACTTAGCAGACTGTCGACAGTCGAAAGGCCTCGCAGCACTCCAGTGTTTCCCTTTCCTTCGTGGATTTTATCTTTTATATATATATATATATATATATATATATATATATATATATATATATATATATATATATATATATATATATATATACACATATACATATACATATACATATACATATACATATACATATACATATATATAAGAAAGGAGATGTTGGTCCAGTCGGACCACAGAACACATCAGGTAAGGGTGACGAAGTGAGGTCGTTCACTAAAAGGTCATACATTTATTACGCCGACGCTTTTCGTAACGACATTGTTACATTGTCAAGGCTAAAAGAAAGGAAAAAAACGTACTATTTAAAAATACATGGAATATACAATTTTTTCTTTTAGAGTCTCAACATATTATAGGCATGTGCATTAAAAAGCAAAGAAAAAATCAAGTAAAAGCACCTGTTAGACCAAATTTGGAGACTGAATGACTAGAAAAGGAGAGAGAAGCGAAGAAGAAACCGACCCAAGCCAGATGCAGTTGTGCAGAGGAGGTGTGTGAGTTTAACTTGAGCACTAACTGCTTAATGAATAATGATTCCAAAATGTGCAGTTCATGAAAACAACTTGTTTGGCCCAAAACAGAGAAGTCAGAGTATTCGACGTTGGCTTTACATATTTTAGCATGATTTCTGATGTTGGAAAATTCAGGATTGGACAGTCTGCAACCAGTGCGATGGCTGACACCTTTATGTGAATCAGCCCTGACCCTCAGCAACCGTTTAGTGGATCCCACGTATGTCCCCGAATTACATTTGGGGCAAGTATATTTATACACGACTGAAGATCGCATTATTGGGCAGAGTCTATCTTTGAATTTAAAAAGCGACCCTATTGTAAAAGGTTTTCTCGGAATGAGAATGACCTGTAACATGTTAAAATGTTTTTCTATTGCAGTCTTAGTATTTTTTCTAAATTTATCGTCTTGAATACATGGTATACTAGCACAAAGTTTCTTCTTTGGTACTGTGCTAATAACAGGAGGACCAGATAGTTTCCTGTTTAGGAAATTTTTCCAGTATCTATAAAAAACATGAGATGGAAACCAGTTGTCGGTAAAATATTTATGTAAAAACGATCGGTCTTTATGGTAAGTATCCCATGACGAGGTTAAAGTATAAGCCCTGTGGAGAAGAGTAAAAATCGAATTAAGTTTAAAATGATAAAAGCAAGCACAATAAAAATTTGAACCCAAGCCTGTAAAATTCTTTTTTCTAAAAACAGAAGTATTTAAAACTATCGTTATGTCGGAACACTAGGACGTACAAAAAACGTAGTTCGTCGTTTTCTTTTCTCTCTAGCGTGAATTTAATATTTGGATGTATTTTGTTAATGTACGAGAGAAATCGATCTGCATGAAAAGCAGATTTGAAAACAGCAAAAGTATCATCGATATAACGTTTATACACAAGAGGATAAAAACCAAGGGGGCAGTTTTCCAACATGCCCTCCTCCAGGGAGCACATAACAGTGTTGGAAAACGTGGGACCAAGAGGTGATCCCATTGCCATCCCGTCAACCTGTTTATATACATTACCATTAAAAAGGAAGGCAGTGTCCAGCACTGCTAACTGTAAAAGTTTCTTAAAACAGCAACGATCGTAGTTAAAATAATTGTCATTGGGTTCAATAAAAATCTTATCTAAAACAATCTCAATAGTTTCCTCCACAGGGACATTCGTAAACAGGGATTCAGCGTCATAACTGGTTATATATACATCTGAATCTTGGCATCAGATATATGATTTAAATTCTTCGGAATATTTTAGTGTATATTTATTGGAAATAAACTGTTCTAGCATAGGTACCAGATATTCTGGTATTTTGTAGTTTGGAGCATGAATAGACGACAATATTGATTTCATTGGTATTCCCTCTTTATGTTCCGACATAACGATAGTTTTAATACTTCTGTTTTTAGAAAAAAAGACTTTTAAAGGCTTGGGTTCAAATTTTTATAGTGCATGCTTTTATAATTTTAAACTTAATTCGATTTTTACTCTCCTCCACAGGGCTTATACTTTAAACCTCGTCATGGGATACTTACCATAAAGAAGTATCGTTTTTACATAAATATTTTACCGACAACTGGTTTCCATCTCGTGTTTTTTATAGATACTGGAAAAATTTCCTAAACAGGAAACTATCTGATCCTCCTGTTATTAGTACAGTACCAAGGAAGAAACTTTATCCCAGTATACCATATATTCAAGACGATAAACTTAGAAAAAATATTAAGTCTGCAATAGAAAAACATTTTAACATGTTACAGGTCATTCCCATTCCGAGAAACCCTTTTACAATAGGGTCGCTTTTTAAATTCAAAGATAGACTCTACCCAATAATGCGATCTTCAGTCGTGTACAAGTATACTTGCCCCAAATGTAATTCGGGGACATACGTGGGATCCACTAAACGGTTGCTGAGGGTCAGGGCTGATTCACATAAAGGTGTTAGCCATCGCACTGGTTGCAGACCGTCCAATCCTGAATTCTCCAACATCAGAAATCATGCTAAAATATGTAAAGCCAACGTCGAATACTCTGACTTCTCTGTTTTGGGCCAAACAAGTTGTTTTCATGAACTGCTCATTTTAGAATCATTATTCATTAAGCAGTTAGTGCCCAAGTTAAACTCACACACCTCCTCTGCACAACTGCATCTGGCTTGGGTCGGTTTCTTCTTCGCTTCTCTCTCCTTTTCTAGTCATTCAGTCTCCAAATTTGGTCTAACAGGTGCTTTTACTTGATTTTTTTTCTTTGATTTTTAATGTACATGTCTATAATATGCTGAGACTCTAC
>NC_089752.1:63080319-63085319 GCF_040412425.1 Macrobrachium rosenbergii
GGTCACTGAGTTTAATAGTGACACTCCCAGTGCCCTTCAAGTCCAAGTTCAGTCCTGATAAGAAGAGAGGGGGGGGGGGCGATAAGGGGGTGGGAAGGTGGTGACATGCAATGAAAATAATAAAAAAAAGACAGATATTTGTGTCTAATCCATAGTTTTCGAGGTTGCTGAGATGAATAGTGACATTCCCGATGCCCTTCAGGTCCAAGTTCAGCCCTGATAGGAAGACTGGGTGGGAGGGGTTGACATGTAAAAATAACCGAAAATGGCAGATATTAGTGTCTAATTGATAGTTTTCAAGGTCTCTGAGAAGAATAGTGACACTCCTGATGCCCTTTAAGTCCAAATTCAGTCCTAATAGGAAGGGGGTTGGGAAGGAGTTGGAAGGTGGTGACATGTAAAAATAACCAAAAACTAAATATATTAGTGTCTAATCCATAGTTTTTGAAGTCGCTGAGATGAATAGTGAAACTACGACGGCTTTCAAATCCAAGTTCAGCCCTGATAGGAATGGGGCAGGGGGTGGGTGAGAAGTGGTGAAATATAACATATTAAAAATGCTGGGCAATATAACTGAAGCAACTATCTTAACAGGAATGAGAGAGAGAGAGAGAGAGAGAGTTTATCGATTGACATTCAGAGATTTCCGGTGCAGCGCCGGGTTGGTCAGCTATTACCGATATAGGCTATGTATGTGTGTATATATATATATATATATATATATATATATATATATATATATATATATATATATATATATATATATATATATACATATATATGTATATACACATATATATACACACATATATATTTATATTCATACACACATATACACATTTACAAACACTTGGCATTTAGACATGTGTTCTCGACAGTGTCACAAGAATCTCTCTCTCTCTCTCTCTCTCTCTCTCTCTCTCTCTCTCTCTCTCTCTCTCTCTCTCTCTCTCTCTCTCTCTCTTTTCTTTATTCATTTTACGTCAGAGAAAAAATTAAGCTATATATAAACTATGGTACATACTTTATATATAACGCTATACATAAACAATGGTACATGCAAAGTTTAAAATTAACTCTAAATATTAAGAAATAGATTGTTTTTCTAGTAAGCACAGCACTACCAGTGTTGTGCTAAACACATACTGCCAAAATCTCTTTAATAATGCTGTGTGATTATTTTAAATACTATAAATATTTTTTTTTATTTTAATGACACTCATAAATATTTACGCTTCTTTCACTGGTACGTATTCTAACCAATATCTTCATTGTTTGTTAAAAGATATCAACATCATAAAAGAGAATCATTCGTGCGATATACAGACTGTTTCACCCCAAATCTCTAGTTGTTTCTTGTGAACGCAAAAGAATATCTCACTGAATTTATCATTAATTCATCGTGTCCGTAATATGCATAAAACCACACTGGCAATCATTTTATTACTTGCCAGAGGCTTTCTCGTGAAATTAACAGACATTAATCTTGCCACGCCTCGCATGCAATATGACAGTCAGTCCCCTCACGTTGCAATTCACTCTTGAATTCAGTACGAATTAGAATTCACGTTCAGACTACCCTATTTTTGTTTGTGTTCCAGACGGCTCAGTTTGTGTCAAAGTATTTCTAATTCATGTTTGTTTGTTTGAGTTTTTATGAACAGGAGAAGGGAAGAAAGGGTTTGGTGTTTCGGCAAGGATGAGTGCAACGTTTAATGTTAATGGCAGGTCCATTTCAGGCTCCATATTTTAAAGGTGACCTATTTCTGAGAATGCAAAGGAAGAATGTACACTAAGATACATTTATGAACCATACACAGGTTCTTTAAAAGTATGATACTTAAAAAATAGGAACACAAATGAAACGTGAAAAATAACTTGAGGACATTATTTTTTAAGTCAATCATTTCATTATATTTGATACTCACGAACACAAGAGTGACAAAGTAACTTGAAGTTCAAACCTAACTGGTTCTAAGCACAAAGATAAAATAACCATGGAAAACAAATTTTTTTTTGTCAAGACCTAAAAAAATGGAACCATAAAAGTGCGAGGTCTGTTTGAAATGGAAACGACACTCCCTCTTTTTAGAGTTAACAGAATACGCTACTCCGAGAAAACAGGAGAAAAGTGAAATTCCGTAGAATTGCAAACGAGGCAAGTAAATTTGATATCCTCTTTTCTTCAGTCCTTTTTTTATAGTTGTTGTAGTCTATCTGACCAGTCTCAGTCTGTCTGACCAAAATATTTTGTGGGTTCTGCCAGCAGAGAATCTGTCTGGCCAACTCGTTTCGGCGGGTTCTACTAGGGAAGATTCTGTCTTACAAGAAGTTGTGTCTGGCTGACCTGCTAACGAAGAGTGTGTCTAGCCGACCCATCTTAGAAGTCCTTCGAGGGGAAATTCTGTCTGGCCGACCTCTGGGTCCAGCTTGAAACAAAAGAGTCCTCACTCTCGCTCACCTGGCATTCGTACGTCCCATTATCCCTGGTGTCTACGTATTTCAACTGCAAAGTCCAGTCGTCGGACCCTTCCTTATGCAGGACGTTGAATCTCACGTCAGATGTGTAGGAGTAAGTCCCGGTCGTCAGGATGTGCCAGTCAGACCGTCTTATCCAGGATACCTAACGGAGAAAAAATTAATAGTAGTAATAAACGAATATAGTACAAGCTGGGTTTCATTCATTAAACAAATGTAGTAAAACTCTGGTATCATTCATAAAACAAATGTAGTAAAACTTAGGTATTACCCATAAAACAAATGTAGTAAAGCTCAGGTATCATTCATAAAACAAATGCAGTAAAACTCGGGTATCATCCACAAAACAAATTAGGTAAACCTCAGGTATCATTCATAAAACAAACGTAGTAAAACTCACGTATCACCCATAAAACAAATGTAGTAAAGCCCAGGTGTCATTCATAAAACAAATGCAGTAAAACTCAGGTATCATCCATAAAATAAATGTAGTAAACCTCAGGTATCATCCATAAAATAAATGTAGTAAACCTCAGGTATCATCCATAAAATAAATGTAGTAAACCTCAGGTATCACTCTTGAAACAAATGTAGTAAACCTCAGGTATCATTCATGAAACAGGTGTAGTACAACTCAGGGTTTGGGAATGACTAGTTACCTTTTCGACAGTATAATTCCTGGTAATTGAATAATTTTGTATAAATGGATACTGGTACGTTAAAGTTGGGTTACAAAGGCTTAAATAATGTGTAAAACTCTGGTTTTATCAATTAACAGACGTCTGTTGCAAGTATGTTTGTATACAATTTGATTATTTGATAACATTGGATAATTGTAGTAGATAAGTTTAGTTTCGCTTAAAAATACTTAAATAATGTGGTCATAATAATGTTTTACTAAAGAGTAAAAAAATACAGATTTGAATAGATTTTAATAATTTTCTGAGAGCAATGGTTCGCGATATGGTTTAACTCGGTCAAACGTACTTATGACACAGAGATGGTTGTGCTTCATTTCACGTAAAAAAAACAGCAGAAGGCCAATATTTCACTAAAATTCTAAAAAATAACCCAATAAAACCTAGCTTGTTAGTATTGAAACCTAGTCATCTTCGGTCAAATATTTGTAGGTAAAATATTAAATACTAATGCAGATGACTTTCAATTCACAGTGGTTGCATTTTTTGCCTGTCTAAAATTGCCAGCCCAACGTCCTAAAGTATTATAAGATAACCCGGCTTAGTTTTATTATTAACTGGTAGTTTATGCAAAACATGCTTTCATTTTATTAAAAAATATGAAGATAAAGGGTGTGTTATATTGCTAAACTGAATCTAAAAGTGGCTGTCAAAGTATCACAGAGACATAATCTGTCTTGTAAATAAGTGAAAGAATGTCAGTTTCAATTTTTTTTTCTTTTGTAAGGGGAAGCGCTGATTTTCACATAATTTACTTATTCCTTGAATAAAAAGGAAGAGAATGAGTTCTTGGGCATGTGTATGAGAGAGAGAGGAAGAGAGAGAGAGGGAGAGAGTGTAAAACTAAAAGATTTATGAGAGAGAGAAAGAGAGTGTAAAACTAAAAGATTTATGCACGTGTTAGCCCCAAAGAAAACTTTCATATGAACATTTCTACTGTTTTTTTTCCTGCCCCCTCGATTCTACAAAACGGCCATAAAGGGACTATGTGTCATCGGCCCAGATTATCCCTTTCTCGTCCGCTGAAGATAAATCATTTCTGCCATATTGGGCTGCCACTTCTGGTGCTATAAAGTGTCTTTATTAACAAAAGCTGTAGTTGCGGTGTTCATGCCGCGTGAAATGAGTTTGTTTCTCATACATATATATATATATATATATATATATATATATATATATATATATATATATATATATATATATATATATATATATATATATATATATATATATATATATACATACACACACACACACACACACACACTATATATATATATATATATATATATATATATATATATATATATATATATATATATATATATATATATATATATATATATATATATATATATATATAAACACGAGAGCTGTAATAATTTCAAACCATGAAATCCAATTTTTTAATCAACAATAGTCCTTTTTCTAAATGTCATTTCGAAAATGCAATCCCGTAAATCTCGCGTATGGACTTATAATTCGAAAATTCAGGATTGAAAAAATGGATTTACGGTTTTGGCGGATGCAATTTCATCGTCAGCAGTTTGCGTCCGTTGCTTGATTCATTGGACAGATTTTTATTTAATGATTAATTTTTTCTGCTTAATTTCTTGCTTCGAAGCGGTCTCTCATATGTGTAGTACCTTTATTCGATTGTACTTCAGAGAACAAAACGTGTTTGGTGAGTAACTGTTTTCTTTGCCTTTGCGTTTCAGTATAAATTGCAAGGTGATCTTCATTGTTTCAGATTTAATTGCGTACTTAATTTTTGTCAGACAATCTAAGCCTGAAATATGGCTGAATATTCATGAAACTATCTCT
>NC_089752.1:63087819-63112819 GCF_040412425.1 Macrobrachium rosenbergii
ATGTATAAATACCCAAAAACGACAGATATTAGTGTCTAATCCATAGTTTTCAAGGTCGCTGAGGTGAATAGTGACACTCCGATGCCCTTCAGGTCCAAGTTCAACTCTGATAGGAAGTTGGGGAGAGAAGGGGTGGGAGGGGGTGACATGTAAAAATAACCAAAAACTACAGATATTAGTGTCTAGTCCCTAGTTTTTGAGGTTGTTGAGATGAATATTGACACTCCTGATGACCTTCAAGTCCAATTTCAGCCCCAATAGGAAGGGTGGGTGAGTAGGGGTGGAAAGGGGCTGACATGTAAAAATATCCAAAAACGACAGATATTGGTGCTTAATCCATAGTTTTCGAGGTTGCTTAAATGAATAGTGACACTCCCAATGTCTTTTAAGTCCAAGTTTGCCCCAGGAAAGGGGGGGGTGACAAAGGGTCGGAAGGGAGTGGCATGGAAAATAACCGAAAACGGCAGATATTAGCGTCTAATCCATGGTTTTCGAGGTCTCTGAGATGAATAGTGACACTCCCAATGCCCTTGAAGTCCAAGTTCAGCCCCCGATAGGAAGGGGAGGGTGAGAAGGGGTGGGAAGGGGGTGACATGTATAAATAACCAAAAACGACAGATATTAGTGTCTAATCCATAGTTTTCGAGGTCACTGACATGAATAATGATAGTCCCAATGCCCTTCAAGTTCAAGGCCAGTCCTAATAGAAAAGGGAGGAAGAAGGAGTGAAAAATAAAATGTTAAAATTGACAGATATTAGTGCCTAATCCACAGTTTTTGAGGTCGCTGAGATGAGTAGCGACACTTCCGATGCCCTTTAAGTCCAAGTTCAGCACCAGTAGAAATGGGAGTTAAGACGGGGTGAAATATAAAATGTCAAAAATGCTGGGCAATTTAACTGAAGCAACTATCTTAACAGGAAAGGGAGAGGAAGTGAGGGAGAGAGAGTAGAGGGTGTTGGGAGGAGAGAGAGAGAGAGAGAGAGAGAGAGAGAGAGAGAGAGAGAGAGAGAGAGAGAGAGAGAGAGTTTATCGGTTGTTACTCAGAGTATTCCCGGGCAGCACCACGTTGGTCAGCTAATGTGTATATGTATATATATATATATATATATATATATATATATATATATATATATATATATATATATATATATATATATATATATATATATATATATATATATATATATGTATATTTATATATATATAAATATATATATATATATATATATATATATATATATATATATATATATATATATATATATATATATATATACACACACACAATACTTAGGCTTCTATTTTGATATATCTCAAATACTTCTGCAGCCTCCAGCTTCGCAATTTATACTTCGATTCTATTTTCTGACAACGAGACACATAAATGTAAGGGAAAAGGATTTCACAGTTATAACTCTGAAAGACAGAGTTCGCAATTTAGGCAAAGTTACATTCGACGAATTACTTTTTGTTCAGGTATCTTTGCGTTAAATTGATCTTTGTTATTTGGAAGATATTCAATAACGACTTTGAATACGTAGGTCGCATAGGTTCGTGTAGGAGATGCGATTTATTATTATTATTGCTACTCTACTTATTATTAGTAGTAATAAAATAAATAGTATATTAGCAGTTTTAGAGAAGGTTTTAGTTGGGGTAAATGATGTTTTTATGGAGGTAACAAGTGATGAAAGAGTTGCTTCGGATACTCGTGTTTTATTTTGCTATACCAAGCTGGAGTTTTGAAAACCCCTACGCAGCTAACACATCACATTTGGATTACAGTCTATGGCTGCAAACCAACAAAATTATATATTATTATTATTATTATTATTATTATTATTATTATTATTATTATTATTATTATTATTATTATTATTATTATTATTATTATGAGTAGTAGAAGTATTAGTAGTAAAATTATTTTATTAAAAAAGGCTAAAAATTCCTATGGAGCATAAAATGGCATTTAACGTAAGGGTAAAGAATAACCGGATTGGGTTAATGACGAAAATACGTACAAAATATACTTTGCATGTATATAATATACTTTTCTGTCTGTCTGTCTCTCTCGATATGCATGCAAACATACAATATATATATATATATATATATATATATATATATATATATATATATATATATATACATATATGTATGTATATATATACTGTATATATACTGTATATATAAATGACGACAAAATCCACGAAGGAAAGAGAAACAGTGGAGTACAGTACTCCACTGTTTCTCTTTCCTTCGTGATTTTGTCCTTATTTATATATTCATCACGTTCCATATTTTCGTGATTCAGTTATACATATATTTGCATATATATATATATATATATATATATATATATATATATATATATATATATATTTATTTATTTATTTATTTATACATCCGCTCACACTCCAATTCAATTCAGGGAAAAAGAAAGTAAACTAATTCCGTAAAGGAACTTGGCTAAGTTGGTACGGCTTTTGTATAAGCATTCAAAGCCAAAAGATTTTCCTTATAATATACAATGGAAACAAATACAGAAATAGTGTCGTTTAGAAATACTATTCTGTTATTTTTCCTGTCTGTTGATATATTTACTATAAAGGAGACCAAAATAACTTCCAAAGAAGTAGCATTGGGTTTTCGTGTTAAGGCTGTAGTATTTTGCAACCAAATAATAATAATAATAATAATAATAATAATAATAATAATAATAATAATAATAATAATAATAATAATAATAATAATAATAATAATAATAATAATAATATTTCTGTATTTACCTTGGCGAGCAATTATTCAAGAGAAATATAGTCTGTTTGCTATGGCATGAATTTGGCGTCAAATCACATAATTATTCCAAAGATTACTTAAAATAATTCTGAATTTATTTTGATGATTTTGTTTTTTCCTTTTGAAATTGCTCATATTTAATAAAATAATTCATCGAATTTTCGTCAGAATTTTATGTAAATCTTAGATGTAACTTAAAATAGTGTGTTATGTGTATATATATGTATATATGTATGTATGTATGTATATATATATATATATATATATATATATATATATATATATATATATATATATATATATATATATATATATATATATATATATATATATATATATATATATATATATATATACTATAATTATATATATATAACTATATTTATGTATATACATACATATATACATATGTATATAAATATATATCCATATGTATATATATGTATATATATATATGTGTGTATGTGTGTGCGTGTGTGTATACATATACTGTATATAGTTTGTTGATTGAAAAATTCTCATTAGTTATATTATAAAAGAATATTCAGTAACATATTCAAAATGCTAGGTAAGCACACACTGACATAAACACACACACACATATATGTATATATATATACATATATATGTGTGTGTATATAATGTGTATATATATATATATATATATACATATATATATATATATATATATATATATATATATATATATATATATATATATATATATATATATATATATATATATATATATATATATGCAGAGGAAGACGGACGAAAACCACACATAACTAGGCTGTCTTTTTTATTTTATAGCCAACGTTTCGTAATTATCTACAGAATTACATCTTCAGGGCTGTGCATAAGAAAAGATGAAAAAAAAAACAATTATAAGTACAGTCTTAGAATACATTTAAAATATTACAGTAAGAATGAAATAAATAAAAACACAACCAACCTAGAGGCGAGACAGTAAGGAACTAAATGGAAAGAAACCACCACAGTACGGAGTTGAGCTAAATACAATTGACCAGCGAATGTATGAGTATTTAAGGATGGTACAAGTTGTTTTATAAATAACGACTCTTAGATTGTTAAACCTTGAGGGTTGGCAGTATGACCGATGACACTAAAATCTTTGTTCTTAATGTAGGTTTTACATTGTTTTGAATGGTTCCTGATATTGGAGTGCTCTGGGTTCGAGATTCTGCCACCTGTGCGGAAACTAACTCCCCGATGTGAATCAATGCGCACCTTGAGAAGCCTACTGGTGGATCCCACGTAAATCCCTGAATTACATTTAGGGCAAGTATATTTATAGATGACACCAGAGGGCATATAGGGACACAGCTGATCCTTTACTTTAAACAGAGAGCCAATACTAAGAGGATTTTTGGGAGTTAATGTTGCTGATATGGCTGGGAAATGTTCATGGATAATTTTCGTAAATCTTTTTTGAAAAGGTAAGTCACCTACTGTACATATTTGAAGGTTGCAAAGAAATTCATTTTTTGTACTGTTAGGACTTCAGGTCTTCTAGAAGAATGCTTATTTAGTAATTGATTTAACTTTCTATATACTAGCCTAGGGGGAAAACAGTTACCTTTAAAGAAGTTAACTAGAAACAAAATCTCGTTATGAAAGGCATTCCAGTTAGATATGAGGACCAGTGCTCTATTAAGAAAGGTAAAAAATGGAATTAATCTTGAAATTATATATATATATATATATATATATATATATATATATATATATATATATATATAGAGAGAGAGAGAGAGAGAGAGAGAGAGAGAGAGAGAGAGAGAGAGAGAGAGAGAGAGAGAGATGGAGGATATTACATGGATATATAAACATACCATGTGAATGCAAGATATTTTTGGCTCTGTAGACCCAAGGGTGTATTTTTTAGATTAATTAACAAGTTCTTATGATTTACGATATCCCTACACTGAATATAGAGTGAAAACCCAGAACTATCAAAACAAGATGAATACAGATTTGCTCATCGATCGAAAATGAAAGGCTTACTCGTAGGCCATAGGCTAAGTTAATGGCGAGGTGATTAATACATGCAGAAATGGCCAGTCATAAACTGCAGAAAATCCGCGTCGGTTTAATCAGCGTTTCTGCATCCCACTGACAACAGGATCTACGAATTAATTTCAGCAATGAAAACAAGGTCGATTCTTCCAATTTCTTTTAATTGACTAGAATGGTATTAAGTTTTAATGAATTGTAATTTTGTTTCGTGTAATTGGCAGATCAATGAGAGTTATTCACATTTGTTTTCTAATTTTGTTTTTATAAAGGTAAACATTCTTATGACTTTAGCCGGAATTTTGAATTCTATTGATGGATGAACGTCATTTTTTCTTGCCTATGTATTTTCAGGAAGGAGAATGCATCGAACTTTCAAAATAATTCATGAGTAATCCTCGAAGTCTGTTGAATGGCATTGACTGATTCGTACGCAGATGGTTACTCATTTTTTCAATCCTCTACTTTTTATGTAAGTACACGTTTTCTGTTTGTCCGTTTGTGTGTTTATGTCTGACTGTCTCATACGCACAGTAATTTAAGTATACCTTGCATTATCCTTTTTATGGATTCAAACTGCACTTCATGGCATTCCTTGAATTTACAATTATAAGTTACGTGTCATCCTTTTCCTACTCAATATGTGTACAAGACGTCGGAAAGCATTTTTAGATCAGAGTTTGTGGCGCCAATTAACTATAATCAAATTATAAATGTCTTAAGATATGATTCTACTGCGAAATCGAACTATAAATATATAATAATAGCTGATCAACCCGGCGCTGCCCGGGAAAACTGAATAACAACCTATAAACTCTCTCTCTCTCTCTCTCTCTCTCTCTCTCTCTCTCTCTCTCTCTCTCTCTCTCTCTCTCTCTCTCTCTCTCTCAGTATCAATTTCGTGACAGTTTACCACCGTATTTCATCTGGGAAGTATCTCAAACGCTGTGATCAGAATATGAATAAACTACGAATAGACGTTATTCATTTCACTGTTAGACCCCTCAACGCTATTTGTAGGCCATTATAAGTCCAAATCATACAAAGAAAATTTAACACAATATTTCCATGTGATACAGACAATTTGGTATAGGCCTAGGCCAATGATGTCTTTTTATGATATGTGTTACTATAATGAAAATAAACTTCACTGTCCAATTCATAAAAAGCAGAACCAACCCCTCATTTCTAATTTAAACTCATTTATTAATATTGCATGAGAATAGACGTCTTTTTTTAATAAGAAATATTTAGTCTTCAATCTTGTTACGCCTTTTTACTTCTTTCCTATTATAAAGTGAATTGCTGCAATAGTTTCATATTAAGAAAAAAAGTAGCAAAACACTTTCCTTTACGGCTAATTTCAATTCGTGATACGTATTCTTTCTATCGGTTTTAGGGTCGTTTTAACATAACATAATAAATTACAACTCATTATCTTCACAATGACATCAAATTCCTTAAAGTAGAATGTATTATAAACTTATATGGATCATTAGAAAAAAAATTATCGCTATGCATGTCCGTATGCATCTATAAACTGTCCACTTGCACCCTTGGTAATAATGTAATCATGAATCAAACAAAATCTTTCCCTTCTTGGAGGAATGTTAGGCAACTTGTTATTTACTGTTTTGAATAAATATGCTTTGATGAAAGATAGAAATGAATATATATCATTCTAATATGTAACCGTAAACAATAATTTTATTTTCCTAAATGACGGAAGTACTATTCCTTCCTGTGTATGATTACATCAGCAAAAGGTACGAATTGTCGTGTTGTATAAGCTGTGAGTGCTCTGACGTTCGTCGAAGTGCAGTAGTTGCCATTTCTTAATTTAATCCGTATTTGCATCATATACATTTAGCCTCCATAAACGCAGATTCTGCAAGTGCCTTTCGTAAAAGTTTTCCAAATGTAATGATCTACGTTCCTGTAAAGTTTTAATCTAGAATTTTCAGTCATTATCTTCCAGGTAATCAGTACAAGCAATGTGGAAAGAAACTCGTCTTCTGTATGCACTGAAGTGTTTTGCCAATACGCACGATAATTAATTCCAATTATCAGTCGTTGGAGTGTCCAAGCGTGATATTTCGATTATTCTGGACCCCATTTAACCCGGCTTTATAACGAAATACGTCACCGTAACGTCACGAAGCAGTCGCTATAGCGAATTCCGAAGCGAAAAACGAAGAAGAAACTAACGCATTAATGAGGAAATTCGCATTTGTCGGGCTGCCACAGTCTGAGGGTTCGCAGTGGGAGGAGTTTAATGACGTCACCAGAAATCTCGGAGCTTTCCACCCAAGCTACTCGTGACTCCCAGAACGTTACTGAAGAAAAGGCGGACTAAAAACGAAAATTTCATTTGTTTTGTCTGTGTTTGTATGTCTGTCATGGCGTAGAGGTTTGATTTTCAGTTATAAACCTTCCTCGGGTGACATAGAAGCCATGTGCGAAATTTTTTCAGGGTCTGCCAAAAGGTTCGGATTTCTATAGTGGCCAAACAAATATACATACATTCACTATTATGTATATAGAAGAATATTGCATTCACTTCATTCTGGGGAATTCTCAAATATGGAATGCGTCGAGTAATAGATCCTTTGTAAGTTAAGAGCTTTAGGCTTTGATAATCATGGCGAATTTCATTATAATTTTGATACTTTGTACTTCATGGCAAGTACACATCTCTACACCATGCGTATACTTATCGAGACTGTTTGCTCTTTTCACTGCAGATTGCTACACATTACGAATGCAGCAACTAGCCTTCATTAAATAAGTAAATGGAACTTCTGGGTCTTTATAGGTTTGTTAAAAAGCTGGAAAAAGTGATTGTAAAACAATGAAAACACCTCAAAAGATTATGTTTTACTGGGAGCCAATCCGTAAAGCAAAACATTTCAAAATCTAGTGAAAGCATAATTTTTCTAGAATTGCTTTACAATTAAACAAAAATTGGCAAAATAACCCCTCAAATGGTGCAGATTGGCCCCTCAGTAATTTCGATGTTCTGCGAAATGTCTCAGTTAAGTGATTTCAAAACGCTGCAGTATTAATGGAAACCATTTGGAACACAATCATCACTATCATTAATCCATTTGTCTAGAGATAATAATAGAATTCCTGTTAACAAATAATTTTGGGGGGAATTTTACCAGAATCATGGCGTCATGAGTTTCCCGTGCGTTACTCATATTAAATGCCAAATAAACGTGCGAATCCTATAGTGTGTCAAGCGTACTTGGTCAGAAAAGGGGTGAAGGGAGGGTGAAGCAGCGATGCCAAACGTGCTTTCCTCATTCTGAGAATCAGCATTTAGAGACTTTTGATTATTTAAAAGAAACATTATATGAGAAACATATCTAATCATAATTGAGGATAATGTTGTAATTAAAATATTGCTAGAAATAGCATATGAAAATTAATTAAGACTATTAATTATGACGGTGTAACAACTTTCCTGACGTAGTGCCAAATTTGCCTTTGCCCTGAGGAGGTTAACAATTAAAGTTTTGAGTCAGTATTCCTGGGTCACTCCTCATTAAAGGACATCCGTACTTTGCTAACGTGACAAACTTTAGCAATATGTAAAATATACGAAAAAAAAATCCCCCACCCCCTCCAAAAACAAACCTTAATTAACGACCATTAAAAGTAAAGAAAAAATGTAGATTTTATTCCTTAAAGGCGTATCTTCATGTCTGAGAATAACTTGCAGTTCTCAAAAGAAGCGTGAACTCGAAACTCTGCTCTTTATAAGAAAAAGAAAACGAGAAAATACCAAAGAGGATTATAACCGATCAAGATCGGAGGAAAGGATACCCACAATCCGCTAGTTACCTTCGAGAAACGGATATGTTAACTCTGTAAGGTGACTGGCATTGTCCGGCAGAGAGAAATGGATACTGATTTTATTGGAAATAAGAAATGTAGAGTGATATTATATTTTTAATCATATCCGAATGATAAAGCGGCACTGTTATGGAAGATTTCGACATAGGTGGTTCATCCACGGACATATAATTCAAGTACGAATATGGCAGTGACCGTTGCGTGTATTTTTTTCTCTGGAGTCACACCAACTTTTATGGGACACGGCTCAGTGTAGAAAAAAAAATCTATCAATTTGAGAGTGCGTTAAAAATAATCATCTATAGTGTTCTAAAATACATTTAAAAAGCATCTCATTGTTTGTTATGGCATCTGTAAGCTCTCTCTCTCTCTCTCTCTCTCTCTCTCTCTCTCTCTCTCTCTCTCTCTCTCTCTCTCCTCTAGTGGTTTAATATGCAACTGAGAATAACTGAGAATTTGTTATGACTGCCGGGAGAGAGAGAGAGAGAGAGAGAGAGAGAGAAGAGAGAAAGAAGAGAGAGAGAGAGAGAGAGAGAGAGAGAGAGAAAGGAAAATATAATTTTTTCTCTCTCTCTCTCTCTCTCTCTCTCTCTCTTTTAAATGAAAGACCTTTTCACCTTAAGGATAGTACACCTGATAAGTGAAATGGAGAACGGCTTCTAAAATTAATTATGGGATCACAAATACTCAAACATAGGCACTTTTATTATGAATACTAAACATGTCTATGTTTAGTATGTGTGTATGTAATTTTGACAAATTAACATACCTAGACAGACAAAAAAAATACAGATCCTCTTATAGAATATGTCTTATGACTTATTTTATACGTAATTGTTCAGTAAGGTTATTAAAACTACAAAATAACTGTAACTTCCATGGATTATTAACTACCTGTCACTCCCACAAATTATTAACTGTCACTCCCTAAGATTATTAACTAACTGTTACTCCCACAAATTATTAACTGTCACTCCCTAAGATTATTAACTAACTGTCACTCTGTAAGATTATTAACTAACTGTCACTCCCACACATTATTAACTGTCACTCCCTAAGATTATTAACTATCTGTCACTCCTACAAGTTAACTAGCTGTCACTCCATAAATTAATAACTACACACTCCTATAAATTATTAACTAAATATCACTTACATAAATTAGTAACTAAATGTCATTTCTTTAAATTATTAACTGACTGCCACTCTTATAAATGTTTAATTAACTGTCACTCCCACAGATTATTAATTAACTCTCTCCCCCATAAATTATTGACTAACTGCCACTTTAAGAAATTACTGGCTAACTTTTACGCCCATAAAATAATCAGGTAACTCTCACTTTCATAAATTATTAACTAACTGTCACTTCCACAAATAATTCACGACGGGGACTCTCTAAACACACCCGATGTAGGAGGTCAAGGCTAAAGTTACCCAGAATTTCACGAACTTTGAAACACTGAATCGACTCGACAGAGAGAGAGAGAGAGAGAGAGAGAGAGAGAGAGAGAGAGAGAGAGAGAGAGAGAGAGAGAGAGACTCGATTAATCAAAGAGGCAAAGCTGTACGACTCGATTCAAACGCAATAACAGAGTCAAGGGATTTTTTTTTGCTTTTGGATTAGCGTCGGAACTTACGAAATAGACGACCTTCGGTTGCGAAAGTTTGGCGCTCATAATGAAAAATGGAGTTTGTGAACGCTGATGAATGAGAGTTAGTGTGTGTGTGTGTGTGTGTGTGTGTGTGTGTGTGTGTGTCTGGTAGTCTGGCGGTGACAGTTCGTTTTAAGTTCACGTCGAAGGTGGGTTCTGGGAGTGGTTTGAATGAAAATACAGGGAATACAAAATCTATTTTTTATTTGAAATCTGGTCAGAAACATACGGAGATAATGAATGATTCAAATGAATAAATGAAAAATAACAAATTCATATATTGGTTAGATAAAAAAAATACTTGTTAAAGAATACAAGAAAAAACAAAAGCATCCAAATGGTTTCTATATCTGGCAAAATTACGAATTACCATTTTTATTGTACAGTTATGCAGCTAAATTTGCCGAAAAGCGGAAGTGTAATATATTAACTAAAGCAAGAAGAATGCCACTGACTTGTGGAGATCGGGACACACACACACAGAATTATGGAATATTTTTGATAAAAATGAACCAGCATTCAGAGAACCTTGATTAATCGAACCGAACCTCTGATAAAATGAGACTCTGGAGAATTGTTCTTCTTTATTAATCGAATGTACTGATGCAATATCTGGAGAAATAAATTCCTGACTGGATTCTGCCTCATGATTTATTTTTTCAAGCTCTTTAAAATAAAGAGGATAGGACTGAGGTAAAGACATCACTAAACAGGAAAATACTAAATACCAACATTTTTCCATTGACTGAATGAAAAGTATATACTAATGAAAAGTATATACGTTTCCCATGAAATTTCTCTCTTTCGAAAGAAGAAATATGGTGATTAATATGCAATTTCCCCAAAAAAGAAAAACATTAGTGTGTTTTTTTTTCCATTTAGAAGATAGACATGGAACTCTAGATGTGATATTCAGTTCCATTTTTGCAATCAGCAAACCAAGTTCTGTTTATGTTTATTTTTATTTACCGAATTAAATTAATAATTTCTCTATTACCAGAGCTTTCTGAACCACCGAACAGGGATGATGAGAAAATTTGTTAATGTAAAACAATATTTGTGAGTGCTTTCAAAGAAAATGGGAAAGTGCCAGGTTAATGGTAGTGACAGTAATGATAATAAGTATACCTTAGTTTAACCAGACCACTGAGCTGATTAACAGCTCTCCTAGAGAGGGCTGGCCCGAAGGCTAGACTTATTTTACGTGACTAAGAACCAATTGGTCACCTAGCAACGAGACCTACAGCTTATTGTGGAATCCGAACCACATTATAACGGGAAATGAATTTCTATCACCAGAAATAAATTCCTCTTATTCTACACTGGCCGGTCGGAGATTCGAAATCGCTGCCGGCATAGTGCTAGTTGAGAACGGAACCCGCTCATCCAACGAAGAACTGTAGTAATGATAATGAAAATGCTAACGATAAAATCCAGTGTTGATGTCTTTATCCGTTTTTTTTTTTTTTTCATAGTAACAACTATAAACTATAGTATACAGGCAGGAAAGCCACCTGTAGATTTGCCATCCCTCAGCCCAGTGCCAGCCTCTCATCAGTTGCCCTTATATGTAAGCAGAATGAAGGTGATTTAATCAGAGATTTAGGGCGGTAAGCAACGATCCGAGGGTCGTATCTTATCTTCTCGACTCTCCCTGTATTACCTTCGCTTTTGAAGTTATAATAATAATAATAATAATAATAATAACAATAATAATAATAATAATAATAATAATAATAATAATAATAATAATAATAATAATAATAATAATAATATGCCATATCACGTTTTGAGGAATATTATGTCACAAGAACAATTTGTTTAATTTTCGTTGGCTTTCACCATTAATATTCATAATAACTAAATTATTGGTCATTATCAAATAATATGAAGAAGTTTCTGTGTAGTTATAACTTAGAAATATTCATAACAACTAAATTATTGGTCATCATTAAATAACAGAAAAAATCTGTGTAGTCATAAATACGAATGAAACGTTAACCGTCAATTCCACATGATGTTCTAAGAGTTAATTCTCAGGTGTTACAATATAATCAATCTTCCTTCGGTTTTTATCTACGTACGTTACCTTCGTGTAGGTTCCATTGATCAAAAGTTTGAATTCCGTACAATATTAGTGAATTTTTTAATTTGATAATTATATTAACTTCCACCTAAATTACTTCATTTCCTTGTGTTGATAAGGATTCCTTTATTTATTTTGCTTGAGAGTTAGTACATCAAAGCAGACGAAGGTAAATGTCTTCACTGCGTTCGGAAAAAATAAAAGTAAAGTAATTATCTGCTGTCTGATTTGCTTTTAATCTTATTTTTTAAAGTTAAAAATTGTGTGACAAGATTTCATTAAATACTGAAAAGTATTTTCTTGAAATTGTCTTATTTTAGTTAATATAAAATACTTTTTTTTCCCTTAATCCAACAGGTTATTGCGTTCGCTCCACTCTCCTTGGAGACATCAGCTTTGTTTGGACGGTCGTTGCCATGGTAACGAGATTGGAACACCCAATCAGAGCTCGAGTACCAGTTGCTTTTGGTGACCCAGCATAATATTCTCTGTCTGAAATAAGAACAAGAAAGCAGTGTAGAAGGTTGCTCGCGCTTGCTGAACTGCTGTTTGGGATTTGGAGAAATTCATCGGCGTGAACACCTTGGTCTTGTCTATTATTGGACAGCATATTGTGATAGTTTTCTGTGGTACTATTTCACTTTGTTTATTCACCTGCGATGATTTATTGATAATTATACAACCAAATTGTTTTGTACGTGTTATGTTTAGAGAGAGTGAAAGAGAGAGCATGTTTTTAGAAAACGCCGACATATTTTAAAAGACTGTCCAGTATATTTCACTGTCATTTGGATTTTTTTTGTAAAAAAAAAAAGAATGATTATTAAAAATTATGAAGTTTCCAGCTTTTTAATTTTGAATTTACCACTTCGCAAGTGTTGTAATACATTTTAAAGTCCATTGTGTTTGTAAATGCTTTTACCTAAAATAAACTTTATTCTCTGGAGGCTAACTGAGTCTTATCTTCGAGAAAAGTTGCAGAAGCAACTTGCAACAATGGTTAACCCTGTAAAAGCCTTGAACTGTCTTTATAGTGTTTTTACAATCTCTCACTATGAAACAGGTGGAGAAACTGAAAGTATAAAAAATTTCTCGCCAGGAATGAACGCTATGAAATAAAAACTGCCCGTAACTGGTTCTCCAACTTTAAAACATAAAGAGGAAAGGCTTCCTTTGGAGCTATACTTATGAATGGAATATGAAATGCTGGGTTGGTAGAGTGATTTGACTTAAAACTGTAGTGGAATAGTTTCTTGCAGAATCATCTACTGTTTTTCCTTACAGATTCATCTTCTTTGATCTCTTATGAACATTAGAAATTAAAACTGTATATAATATGAATGATGCAGAATGTACAGCAACCTCGTTTATATGAAAAGAAAGGCATTAACCTAACTCTGTTTGAGGATAGACGCCATATTATTCTAGTCTGAGTCATAATGTATTTAGGCAGACGATTTTCGTCGGTGTAGCCAAATCGTAAGAAAGGTGTTTAGGAAATCTTTAAATTCAGGTATTTTCATGACTTGTTTGAGTCTTTTTATAATTGAATCTAGGTACTCTTAACTATATGGACAGTTTACAAATGAAAAAAATAATTTTAATAAATTCCCTGTTTTATTTAACATATCTGTGGAAACGTGTGTGCATGATTGTAACCAACAGTTTCCATGATAACAGGTTTAAGATTAACCAACCAGAATTCCAACTGCAGGCGGGTTCAGTGACCATTCTAAAACCAGTACATATTTACTGCCTTAACTATATATATATATATATATATATATATATATATATATATATATATATATATATATATATATATATATATATATATATATATATATATATATAATCTGTTTAAAATCGAACTAAAGCTTTTAAACTCCATTATTTTCTAGTAATTAAAAAAGCAAAAACCATTGCAATGGTAGTTGTGCATCATCCTTCAAAATTGCAAAGTATATTATATAAAAAATTAAAATAAATTTTGATGGTTTTATCTTTAACCTTTAATTACTGTCTATTAGGATAATATTTTTCATCGTAAAAGCTATTCATTTTCTCAAAAAGGGAAATAACACATATAGTACTCTTAAATTCTGGTCACGGGTAAATTTTTTAAACAGCAGGGCATAAAACAGGTTGCTTTCCCTGTTTGACATAATTATGAATGAAGTAAGAAACATCAGTCATTTGGCAGCTTGGAAATATTTACTACTGCTGGTGTGATTGGTCACTCAAAACGAGTGCCATGACGAAAACATAGGTTGTCATGGCAACAACCAATCAGAATTCGAACAACAGGCGTTGTCAGTAGCCAATCCAAACTTTGTATGTATTTCCCGCCAAAAATATTCAGCGAGCTCTGGGTTTTATGCGTTGCTGTTTGCTAATTTTCCAAACTCGCCAAATTTTGCAGGTTTTTCCTTTAAAATAAACTTTTTGGTGGGTAATTAATTAATTTAAAGCGAATGTTTCTATACATAATTGCATATTTCGTAAATTTCTAATGAAACTTACTTATTGTAATTGCTACAAAAAATTGATTTTTTTGGGCATTGCTTTGTTTCATAATCATTGCTTTATTATTCTGTAACTCACTGATAAACAATATTCTTTATTCAGTGTACATTAAAACATCTATTTAATGTACATTATGATTAATTTTGGTTATTATATAGTTTTTACCATTAATACTGTTCCATAAAATAAAAAATATTTCATTATGAATAAATGATATATCAACATGAATTTTGGGCACTTTGTAAAATTCAAAAACAGCAGTGCATAAAGTGGGTTGCTTTCCTTTGTAGACATAAAGTAAGAAACGTCAGTCATTTGGCAGCCTAGTAATGTTTACTGCTGCTGTGATTGGTCACTCAAAACGAGCGTCATGACGAAAACAACGGTTGTCATGGTAACAACCAATCACAACTCGAAAACCAGTAGCCAATCCAAACTTTGTATATATTTCCCGCCTAAAATACTCAGCCAGTTCCTGGGTTTTATGCGTTGCTGTTTGCTAATTTTCCAAAACCACCAAATTTTACAGGCTTTTTCGTCATTTGCAAAGTCCTTCAAAATAAAATTTTTTGGCGGTAATTCGATGCAAATGATTATATATAATTAAACGTTTCAAGTTGAGACTTACTTATTGCAATTGCTACAAAAAAAATTTATTTTTTTTGTCATTAATTTGTTTCATAATCATTGCTTCATTATTCTGTAACTCACTGATAAACAATATTCTTTATTTAGTGTACATTAAAACATCTATTTAATGTGCATTATGATTAATTTTGGTTATTATATAGCTTTTACCGTTTATACTGTTTCCTAAGATAATAAATATTTCATTATGAATAAATGATATATCAACATGAATTTTGGGCACTTTGTAAAACTCAAAAACAGCAGTGCATAAAGTGGGTTGCTTTCCTTTGTAGACATAATTATGAATGAAGTAAGAAACGTCAGTCATTTGGCAGCCTAGTAATGTTTACTGCTGCTGTGATTGGTCACTCAAAACGAGCGTCATGACGAAAACAACGGTTGTCATGGTAACAACCAATCACAACTCGAAAACCAGTAGCCAATCCAAACTTTGTATATATTTCCCGCCTAAAATACTCAGCCAGTTCCTGGGTTTTATGCGTTGCTGTTTGCTAATTTTCCAAAACCACCAAATTGTACAGGCTTTTTCGTCATTTGCAAAGTCCTTCAAAATAAAATTTTTGGTGGTAATTCGATGCAAATGATTATATATAATTAAATGTTTCAAGTTCATCATACAACTTGTAATTGCTGAATAATAAAGCAATTAAATTTTTACCAATGATTTGTTCAGAACAATGTGCAGCTTGGTTTTTTTTGTAAAAACAATTGCTTCAGTTTTTTAAGGCTTTTTGATAATAAAGCAATTATTTACTTTCTTTTTTTGCTTTAGTTATATCATTCATAAAAGACAAATAATTTAAGTTTATGAGGATTAATACTTGCTTTATTCTCTCTCTCTCTCTCTCTCTCTCTCTCTCTCTCTCTCTCTCTCTCTCTCTCTCTCTCTCTCTCTCTCTCTGTTTCTATACACACACATACATCATATATATATATATATATATATATATATATATATATATATATATATATATATATATATATATATATATATATATATATATATATATATATATATATATATATATATATATATATATATATATATATATATATATATATATATATATATATATATATATATATATATATATATATATATATATTGTGTGTGTGTGTGTGTGTGTGTGTGTGTGTGTGATCAACATATCCTTTGATTATAATTTATCTTATTTAAACGTAAGCAGAAGGTATTAAAATATATCGTTAGCTCCTTGTGTTCAAAAAGCGTGAAAAATATTCATTTATAGAAAAATATATATTCATTAGTATAGTGAAACAAATAAATATTTATTGCTCACATCTTTCAAAATCCCAGGATATAAATAATACTGAAGATAATTTTTAAGTTTTATTTTTTACCATAAATGACTGTCTTTTGAAATATTTTATACGGGTATTCATTTCAAGTAAAGAAGAGAAGTAGCATGTAAATAAACTGCAAAATACACACCTTAAATTCTGGTCCACTGGGGAAGGCTTTCAAGAGCAGTACATACAAGGTCTGAGGAATTCCTTTGTCGCCCCAATAATGAATGGAATATGAGACTTTACTTCGGCCGCCTGGCTAACGGATTTTATCCTGGTCAGCATTCTATCAATAGCCATAGATATTGTTTACAATAGGAATAACTAGGATTATAATATTTTCATTGCAATTTGTATACATTGAGAGATATTTAAGTAAGTTTGTTTACAGAAGAGATACCCTTATTTTCCCTCTTTAAGAATAAAGCAGACGATTTTTTTGCAGTGTGCCACAACTGACATTTTCCAGGGTTCTCTTTTCATTATTGAACAGTTTCTCTCTTTCTCTGTCATCCTTGGTAACCTGGATAGTATCGTAAACGGTAGTTGCCATGGTAACAACGAGGAGACAACCAATCAGAATTCGAACAGCAGACGTCTTCAGTAGCCAGTCCTAACGAAGTATATATTTCACGCCTCAACTATCAAGACAATTACTGTGAGTTCATGCGTAACGTTTGCACTTTTGGAAACCTGGCTTTTTCGTTTTTTTTTTTTTTTATAATGTAGGGACGTAGCATATAAAACCTTTTCGATATAAATCTAGTAAAAGAGAGACTGTTTACAGTTTGACTACTGCAAAACTCAGAAATAAATTGAACTACCAGCATATTACAGGTAAACACGGTTAAAATACTGATGCACTTTGTTAGCCAACGATTTCTTTCAAATTGTAAATTGAAGTCTGTTTTACATAACTAATTAATAATTGGCAAGAAGATAATATATTTATAGCGAAAAAATTTTGTAATTGTTTAAGACAGATTTATGTAAATTCCTTACAGAACTTTTACTTGTTTATAGTTGAAACCAGCAGATGCAGAGACCAAGCTACTTTTTACTGTTTAAAAGTCATAGTACTTTTGACGTAGCCTGGACAAAGAGATAATCAGAAATGTTATTCATTACCCTTACATTGACTAAAACTTGAAAGCAATCAGTTCAGTAGTTTTAAGATGTCCCTTGAACCCGATTGTAGTATTTTTGGATCTGCAGGGAAAAGCGTCGACACTGGAGTTGGGTAAGTGGGGCTTCAATACTTCCGTCTCTCCATCTATTGTGCTGATATTGTGCAATATCTATGAAAATCTGGACGTAACTCTATCTCAAAATCCGAAGATGAGAGCACAATCGCCATCATTTTCCTTTGAAATATTCTATTTTGTTAAGAAAATAAACTGGAGGACGACTTCTCTTGGCCCAAAGGTACACGACAATATAACTGAAGACCTTTTTTTATTTTTATACGACGCTCTTGGGTGAGAGAGTGACCTTTCTTTCCTTCATAGCTGGTCCTATGTAAGGTAAATTTAGAAGCTCTGCCTTCATAAATCTCGAAGTTATTCATGGCAAAACTCTGGAGAAGAATAAATGTAAAGTTAAAAATAATGACTAATTACATATTTTCAGTGGAATAACAAAGATAATAGCTAAAAATAAATTTTCTGCTAGTTACACATTTTTCTCATTAAACACAATGCTGTCAATCTTGTTAGAGAGAGAGAGAGAGAGAGAGAGAGAGAGAGAGAGAGAGAGAGAGAGAGAGAGAGAGAGAGAGAGAGAGAGAGAGATGCAGGCCTGGAACGCTATAATCAAGAACTAAAAGTTTCATTGAGCTATAAATGATTTATACATTTGGGAAAAATAACCACTAAATACAAGGGTAAATTAAGAAATATAACAGGGCAACAGTGAATTGGAACTAAAATTACCAAACCACCAAAAACTTACACAAACTGGTTTCCGAAATCTATAGTCTCACTTGAATAACACATCGTATCGATATGGAAAAAATACATAAATCGTCATATATATTTTTTACAAACACACACACACACAGACACACACACACATATATATATATATATATATATATATATATATATATATATATATATATATATATATATATATGAATATGTATATATATATATAAAACACATAAATATATATATACAGTATATATATATATATATATATATATATATATATATATATATATATATATATATATATATATATATATATATATATATATATATATATATATATATATATATATATATATATATATATATATATATACACACACTCACACACACACACACACACACACACACACACACATATATATATATATATATATATATATATATATATATATATATATATATATATATATATATATATATATATATATATATATATATAGTATATGTGTGTGTATATATATACCATATATGTGTGTGTATATATATATGTGTGTGTGTGTGTGTGTGTATAAGAGTTCCTCAGTAAACCATAGTTGAACCTAACGATCGTCCCAGCCCGAAATCAGTAAATCCGAATAAGCATTCCACCTCCTGCCTTTTGCAAAAATCATCGCAATTAAATTCACAAATAGTTTTGGAACTGCCTGGAATTGCGTGGAATTTGGGCTGGGGGGTGCGGGGGGAAGTGGTAGCATTTATTGAAAACTAATCATCGGTGAGTATATTGCACACAACCTGGTGGTGCTTGTGGTATGCATTAAAAATTCGGGTGGGCCAATAGCATTTCGGTCGCAGGTTTCAAATTAAAAGCTTGTGAGAGAGTTATGGGGGGGAAAAAGTCCAATGCGTTTAGCGGATGGGTGACAGACAGACAGACAGACAGAGATAGAGAGAGAAATAGGATTAGAAATTAAGGTTCGGTAAATTACTGATAACCTTAAACCTATCCGTAAAAAGGGTTCATAAAATGTTTATAAAAATATTTCGTGATAAGGTAAACTGCGTAACATTTATACTGTTAAAACACTTTTAAATCATTGATAAGAACGTTGCTGCAATAGTATATTAACCTCGTAAACTACGTCAGTATTTTATAAAGTGTGAAGTAATCATTCACAAGGCTTAATTGTTTCCTCTTAATAAACAAAATATCACACTACAGTTTTAATACACTGTATTACCTCCAGTAGTTCACAGATACCTCACAATTTTGTAAATATTTCTAAAGGACCTCCAAGTTCTCTGCAAGCTGCTATAGCTGAGATTGCTAGACACACGTCCTCTTGTTCAACTAAAATGAAGCTAGTGGGCTGCAGACTGGGATCAAAACGGACCTCACGACCACAAGGCCAGTTCTCTACTACTGCCCTACTTCACCAGCACTATCTCTCTCTCTCTCTCTCTCTCTCTCTCTCTCTCTCTCTCTCTCTCTCTCTCTCTCTCTCTCTCTCTCATTTTATTATATTCTGAGAGGAAATACTGCAGTAAATCTATACGGGAAATTACCTGGGAAAAAAAGAGCAAATGTCCAGCGAAAAATTATCCAGACAATTCTCGATATCGCCATTAATCAGAGATCAGGCGATGCGCAAAAAGTGATAAATCTAATTGCTGCCAATAGAAGAAGATGGTCATTTTTAACCGAACCCTGTTTATTATTATTATTATTATTATTATTATTGTTATTATTATTATTATTATTATTATTATTGATTAATTAATTAAGAACCGACCAAGAATCTCGTTCCAGTTGTTAATGGGAGAAAAATATATATGAAGTAATATTTGTTGCCATTTTTCTTTGCATTTACACATTCTTACATATTTTACTTATGAAAAATTGTAGCACTGTGCATCTCAGTCATTTTTAGAAATTATGAATAACAAGAACCAGACTCAAATTTCACTTAATGGGTTTTTTATTGCAGTTGTTGTTACAAAAAGACAACTTTTAGAAATGAAATTCCCAATTGTGTAATATCACTAAAATTATTTTATTTCTCCATAATAATAATAATAATAATAATAATAATAATAATAATAAATAATAATAATGATAATAATAATAATAATAATAATAATAATAATAATAATAATAATAATAATAATAATAATAACATCTGGGATAAGGCTTCGCGCAGCCACCCTAATCCCCTAACGGCCAATCAAAATTAAGCTCCTCTCCCACCAACGGCCTCCCCTACATAAACAGACTGATGGAGCCCATTTATCCAGAACCAAACAAACCCGTCCAGAAGATAGTCATCAACGCCCTAAGGAAACCCTTTACGAGGATTCTCTATCACCTGAGAGCGACTCAGAGATAGAATTTACTACAAGCTCCTGAATAAAACTCTACGGAGTCTCCGCGCCGTGTTTAATTACCTCCCGAGTGCTCACGCATAAAAAATTATTATTATTATTATTATTATTATTATTATTATTATTATTATTATTATTAAGCTGAACCCAATCCCATGGAACAAACCTACAGGGCCACTGACTTAAAATTCAAGCTTCCAAAGAATATAGTGTTCATCTGGAAGATGTAACAGAAAGTAACCGGAAATAGGAAATCAATAACTCCTGCCTTTCCCCATAACCATATTATGAATATCGGTCAACTTTTAGAAAATGTAGCATTGGAGGGAAAAGAGTCATGACAAGAATTGAAAAGACCCAGTGTGGCATCAGTTCATCGGATGCTGCCATTATTTTTAACAGAGCTTGGTTAAATAAGTGCCTACTCCCTGCATAATAATAATATTTATTACCATTATTATTTCTTCTTTACAACCCAATAAGACTTATAACTTGAAGAGCAAGGAGGAAATGAATGATGATATAGGAGAATGCACTTACTACCTCCGTGAATAGTATATACCTTTCTTTCCAGAGATAAATCCTGTATACGAAACAAGACTAATCAAAGTGCAGATAGTCTCAAATAGGAACGATTATTCAGGCAAAAATATTACAGAGGAATTCACTGTTTTGGTTTTGGGATAAGTTTTGTGAAAGATAAAGTTACAGTATAATATATATCAAATATATAGCAATTACGCGTATGAAATATATATATGCAGTAATATACAAATAAATAGAACATATAAAATATATAAGATTTAGTATATATATATATATATATATATATATATATATATATATATATATATATATATATATATATATATATATATATATAGTATATATATATATATATATATATATATATATATATATATATATATATATATATATATATATATATATATATATATATATATATATATATATATATATATATATATATATATATATATATATATATATATATATATATATATGAGCGACATAGTAAAAACTGCAGCAAATATTTCATTTAAAGATATTTCAAAATTGTAAATATTTACAAAATGTACATCAGTCATAGTAAACATTTTGCTTGAAACTTGAAAAATAAGCTTCATTTTTTTAGAAAATAGTTTATCTTGACATTATAGCCTTTTTTCAGAAAGTAAATATAGACGTATTAATGAAAAATCACGAATTACAAAATGAATAGCTTTTACATTTACGTAGCTATGATGTTGCTGAAAAATTCTTACTGCAGCTTTGCGTAATTTTTATCATTCTTCCTTTTTTTATTTATCAGAAACATAAACATTAGACCTGCATCAACAACTACTGTAAAAAATAACTAAAACAATACTCAGAGAAAGTACCACGCCTAGAATTTATCTTCAATAATTCTCGCTCCAGCTTACTAAGGGTATATCATTTCCCTCCTACCTTTATCTTTTATATATGAAAATAAACAAAAACTTCGTCAAAGGTTATACTAAAAATATAGAACACATAATGGATAACAAACGTGAATTACCTACCGCTCGGTGAGCATTGTTTTTAACATTCTTTACAGCAGTTTAATATGGGAATACAATTTTCACCCCACAGTTTCCTATAACAGATGATCTCAATACGCAATAAGACCTTAACTGAAAGTAAAGTAAAACAGCGAAAATTTAACAAGGATGTATTAAATATCGTCATGTGGACTTGGCTTTAATTATTACCACTCAGCTTGATAAGAGAATATAATATTCTCCCCATATTCGCCTTCCTATTTGTGTAAATAAATATTAAATACTCGTAAGGCGGGTTTAGTAAAAATTTGGAATATACTGAAAATAAACTAAATATCGCGTTGAGAACTTAACTTCGAACATTCTCGCTGGAGCTCAAGAAGGGAGCACAATTTTCCTCCGACATTTCCTACTTTTATATAACTAAAATTCCACATCAAAATGTCTTCGATCCATCTGAGGAGACGTCGTCTCTCAGTGTCCGATTCCATTAAGTGGATATCTTATTATCACAGAAATATCGAACCTTTACCATCGTCAGCTTTTGGCAGGGGTCCAGTGTAGGGAGAGAGGAAAATCCTAAGATAAAATAGGAATGGGGTTGGGTAATGAAATAAAGAAACGAGATACACTATAGTGAAATAAACATTTTGTTTTGTGTGCGCATTTCGAGAAAGGATATATTTGTCAAGCAATTTTGTTGAATTTCCAGTGCATTTAAAGGTTATTTGTTGTTATCGTATAATTAATAGGCAGTTATAAAATTATGCAAAATTACTTACAATATTGGAATTGAATTGAATCCCATTTAAAATAAGATTTTAGTTTAAAGCATGTAAAATAGCCTTAGGCTCGAATTTCCTACAAGGAAAGGCCAGGAATGATAGCAAGATGAGTTCTTGAACACGTGAAATTTGAAATTTATACTTTAAATCATCACTCTGTCCATTCAACTAAGCGTGAACCCTTGCCATTTTTAAATCGAGATTCAGTCCCGAACCTTCGTCCCCCTGGAATGTTTTCATAAATAAAATCAGCAGTAGCATTAGAAGTAATCAAAAACTTATCTCCATGGATTTCAGGTTAATTAGAAAATAGACTAATGATTTCCCGAAGTTATCTCCATCATTTATGGTGATTTAAACTTGGAAGTTTTTCGTTCCATAACTAGTTTGATTGAATGTGAACGTTGAGGTGTCTCGATATATATATATATATATATATATATATATATATATATATATATATATATATATATATACGTATATGTATATATATAAATAAAGATAAAATCCACGAAGAAAGAGAAACACTGGAGTGCTGCTAGGCCTTTCGACTCTGTCGTCCTTTACTTAGGCTGCCAAGTAAAGGACGACAGTACTTAGTCTGCCAAGTAAAGGACGACAGAGTCGAAAGGCCTCGCAGCACTCCAGTGTTTCTGTTTACTTGGTGGATTTTATATTTATTTATATATTCATCACGTTCCATATTTTCGTGATTCAGTTACACACACACACACACACACACACACATATATATATATATATATATATATATATATATATATATATATATATATATATATATATATATATATACATATATATATAAATTATATATATATATATATATATATATATATATATATATATATATATATATATATATATATATATATATATATATATATATATATATATATATATATATATATATATATATATATATATATATATATATATATAAAATTTGATATATAATCTATATAGGAGAGTATGCTTTAAGACCACATGGCATCTTCTTTCCAATATACTTCAGGATAATTCATGAAGGATAATGCACAGAATTGTTGAGATCTCAAAATACCTAAACTTGCCAATGCAAATTCTCAAGACATATTTACTCTCCTCTCTCTCTCCACATACCACAATACCACTTTTACTCTCACTAACACCAAACTATCTAAAAGAAATCAACTTGCACTCTCTCGAGACCTTTAATTAAAATCTCTCTGGTCAGATAAGTAATTGCACATTTTCAAGACAAGAAGAACGGGGGTTACATTTGCTGAATGATAAATGTCCCAATGTGGCCTCTGTTTCTCCACAGTGATATCTTTTGTTGTATCGTCTATAATCTCAAAGGTATATGAGAGACTCTTTTGCCTTATGGAACTGTGTCAGCTAAAGTCCCAGCGTATGGACTTGGTCTTAACCTT
>NC_089752.1:63115319-63117819 GCF_040412425.1 Macrobrachium rosenbergii
CGAAGCACCCTTCGATAAATACAAAAGACCTTATTTGCATCATTAATACCAGCAAGTATACTGCTACTCATTCTAACATTTACTATAACACACTGATGTTAATTAATTTACCACAGCTAAATCCCTTCCAGATGTAGCCTATCATTAATTTATCCGTATGTTAAATGATAACAGCTACGATTCATTGGCTTGACATTTTCCAATTAATGTCTCGATATCTTATTTACTACTTTTGTCACTCTATAGATTTGGCTATTGTATTGTCTGGGGGATTTTTAATAGCCTTAGTCAACAACTGGTGATTCTGGCATCAGCAAATTGAAATATAAAACTCTCTTGGTCAGTATTAAAGAACCATTATGAAGTTCAGTGTTTTTCTTTTATTCCAATTAAATTTATTGGAATAATTTGGAGGATATTACACAGTGTCTGGCTGCCTCTCATGTGCTATTAAATTAATACTGAGGTGCTATAAACCATACAATTTATGCAACCTGTTTTCCTAGCCAATCCTCTTCACCTATACTTTATAAATTGTTTGCTCTTTGTCCATCTCCAAAGAGAAAAATTAAAACGGTGACCTTATCCGAGATGCTAATGTTGACAAACTAAGTCTGGTTTTTCCAGGAAGACGATTACCGTTTCAATAAACTATAGAGCAGAGCCTCTAAGACCTGCAACTCTGGAACTCACCTGATGATTCGTGTTGCTTCTTGATGCGAGCAAGAGATGGCGGCACCAGGGAGGTAAGGGCTGTCGCCACGAGCCAGAGAGTCTGATACTGTCGTACCATCTACAAATGAAAATGACAGCAATGAATAATAGAAAAACAAGAGAAACAGCAGCAAAAACAACAATAACAATAATGATACAAAAGTTGGGGTTCAAAATATATCAAAACATACAACATTTTAAAGCAGAACTTCAAAATGATAATGTGAGATTTTTTTTGCCAAATATACTAAAGTTTATACAAAGACTTTCTGAAAACCCACGTGGCTCTCAACACCCATCTTGAACCTTAATAAACCAGAACTTCATCATTAACAATATTAAACTCACCAGAAATAAACTAAGGAAAACGGTGCCTGTAAAACCTCCAATCGAGAAATCGGACCCAGTTAACAAAATCTCAAGTCCAAACAAGGGATAACTCCAGTTAGAATCAGTTAACTGAAAATGCAAACTCCCCAGGCACCCTGATTGGGGGAAATATTATTTCCGTGTTGCACAATCAGTGGGATGGCTAGTTTGTATCAATGTTGTAGTATGTGTTTTTTTAGTTTTTAAGTTTTTCTAATTGTGCTGGGTTCACGTTATACATTTTATTTTCATACTTTCTTATTTCAAAATTTTACTTATTATTAAAATTAACGTGTTTTTATACATAATTTTACAGAAGTAAAGACGGCTGTAAAGGTTGCACAACTTTGGTAGGGAAAATTGAATTCTACAAGCCTAAGGATACCAGTAGGAAAAGTAAACTTTGAAGAAGTGATGAACTGTAAATTATAAAAAACAAAGAAAAAACAAATCAGATAAAAATAATAGAGAAAAATAAATAAGACCACAATATCCCTGCTCAAAACATTCATTTCTTTCAATACAGTTTGCGTAATTTCCCGTTAAGTAATGACCTAAAGGGCCAAAAGTCTGCTCAGTAGGCGACATGAAAACATTTCAGGAGATAACTTACCGGAGGTAAGTTATCGGTAATCTATGGAACTCGCCAGATGTTCAAATGGGAGGGAAGACGTTTCGAGGAGGAAAACGTTTCGAGAAGGAAAACTTTTGGAGAGGAAAACATTTCGAGGAGGAAAACGTTTCTGGTGAGGAAAACGGTCCGGAAGAAAACGTTTCGGGAAGGAAAAAGTCTCGGATAGGAAAAATATTTGGGAAGGAAAACGTTTCGGGGAAGAGAACGTCTTGGGGAGGAAAACGTTTCGGGGATGAAAACGATTGGTGGAGGAAAACGTTTCGGGGAGGAAGGCGTTTCGAGGAGGAAAACTTTTCAGTGGTGAAAAAAAATTTCGGGGAGAAAAACGTTTAGAGGTGCAGAACATTTCGGGGAGGAAAAATTTTCAATGAGGAAAGCATTTCGGGGCGGAAAACATGTCAAGGAGGAAAACGTTTCGCGGAGGAAAACGTCCCAGGGTTAAACTAAGATATACTTAACGTCCCAGGGAGGAAAATATTTCGCGTAGGATTACATTTCGGGAAGGAAAACGTCTTGGGGGAGGAAATCGTTTCGGGGAGGAAAACGAGGAAAATGTTTTCCTCTTGAGTGAGATAAGAGAGGAGCAGGGAAAAGAAATGAACCCGAGGGGATAATTCTTGTCTTACGGGTCCGGTTTCGCTTCGTTGAGTCACTAATATTTTCGGTCAGTCCGTTGCATTTTGGGATAAATATTCATGCCGAGTTGGAATTTATTTGTCAAAATTTTACATTAACGAATGAATTTACATATGAATCCATTTACATGTGAATTCATTTGCTGGT
>NC_089752.1:63120319-63140319 GCF_040412425.1 Macrobrachium rosenbergii
GCTGAATTACTAACGCCCTGGCCTATCATTCGAAAGACCGGGGTCAGTCCCGATATGAGTCAGAAATTTATTTCTGTGAAAAACGTTCTCAGGTATTCATTATTTCGTCTGTCTGGCTGTCTGTCCGTCTGTCTCTACCGCTCGGCAAAAGAACATTTCCTTTTCCTGTCCAAAAATTTTCCTCCCTTTATCTCTTGGCCCACAAATAGCTCTCATCCCTTGCCCCCGTTCGACTTCTGTTATCATTATCGTATCTCCCTTGTTTTAAACACCTGGGTCCTTCCTCTCTCTCTCTCTCTCTCTCTCTCTCTCTCTCTCTCTCTCTCTCTCTCTCTCTCTCTCTCTCTCTCCCCAGGCGGCTTATCTACTCCCTGATTTTCTGGTAAACATCTCTTTTGAAGGCCGGCACCTGGTTTTGTTTTATCTATTTTTTTTTTTTTCGAGGAAATCCTGAACCCGTCATTAGTGACCCCTTTTGTAAGGATGAAGGTCCTTTGTGAGGATGCTCCTTCGCGAGTGTTTTCTCTGTGGGATGATTTGCTGTTTTTGGATTTATCGAGATGAGGAGGCTGGGTTAGCTTTTGCCACGTTTTTGGTCGTGTTTTCCAGGTGGTTTAATTGTTTTTTTTGGGGGTGGCGTTTGTTTTCGATGGAGTTTTGTGTGATGTGGAAAAGTTTGTAATATGCTAATTATTGGGTGTGTAGATATGTAAGTATGTGCGTGTTTGTTTGAATGTATGTATATGTATGTATGTGTATATTTGTCTGTGTGTGTGTGTGTGTATTTGGGTGTTTGCACATAATATAAGCCCACAAACACACACATATATACATACATACATACATATATATATATATATATATATATATATATATATATATATATATATATATATTATAATATACACATATATGTGTAATATATTTGTGTGTGTGTGTTTGTGGACTTATATTATGTGCAAACACCCAAATACACACACACATATATATACATGCATACATACATATATACATACATACAAACAAACATACGTATATATGTGTCTATATATATGTCTGTGTGTGCGTGTGTGTGTGTGTGTGTGTATTTGGGTGTTTGCACATAATATAAGCCCACACACACATATACATACATACATATATATATTATATAATATATGTATGTAGACATATATGTGTGTGTGTTTGTGGACTTATTTTATGTGCAAACACCCAAATACACACACACACACACGCACACACATATATACATACATACAAACAAACACGTACATACTTACATAAGCGAAAACATCTCCACTTGACGCAATATCGGATGTAAAATAAACGCATTATTTTTATTTTTTCACACCCTGAACTTTACTCGCTAACGTCATCCGTCAATTGCTCACCCACATCTCCACCCTGCCTCTCTCTCTCTCTCTCGCTCCCCCGTATCAGCGGATTTTCCACCGATACCTCTCTTGCATAAATGCATATGTAATAACAAGCAATCACGAATTCGGTTCGTAAGAGAAGCGGAATATTGGCAGAAGGGCAAAATGTAACTGTGCGGTATTCACTGGCTTTCTTCTGCTCACGAACTGCTTCTGATTTTATGTTTGCATCCTTTCATTTCTTATTGTAATTTCTTTTTATTGGTGTATGTTTTTATGTTCGTTGAATTCTGTTTATTTATTTACTATCTAATTTGTTTTTGTCATTTCACCTTAATACTTATTGGACTGGGGTTGACTTGTGTTTTATTTTATTATTGTTGAAATATCCTTGTCTATTTGTTATTTACTTTGTTTTGTACTACTGTTTTGTTCACGTTTTTATTCCAAATTTCTTTCCAAAAATTACTTATTTATTTATTTGTTATTTTTTTTTTTTTTCAATTTTCTTGGAAAGTTAATGTTTTATATACTGCTCAAATAAATATTTGGATATCTAAATGATATACATATGAATTTCAAGTATACTAATGTTGAATTCGTGTTAATATAATTTTTCTTAAATGTTAACATTTTTAAACGTGGTAAAGTTACGAAGGAAATACAATACGAAGATTCGTTTCACAGAATACTGTAAGAAATATATAATTATAATGTATTGCAAAATCTTAAAATATGGTAAATATGAAAAGATGATAAGAATTGAGTTAAAAATGGTAGGAAATTATTTTATGACTTAATATTTGATATATTTAAAGCTTAAATTCTTACGGATGAGAGAATACAGTAAAAACAAATAATGGGCCATAAATAGGAAACAACTATAAAAATAGATCTTCAAGAATTTCTTCGGGAATTCTGCTGAACGCTTCAATTGAAAAAGGCAACGCGATGAGAGAAAAAAAATGACTGAAGTTCCAAAACAGGAAGTAGAAAAGTAGCAAGACCAGTGAACGTGGAAGACAGACGAAAACTACACAATGCATATGTAAATAAGGAAAATGGAAAAACAAAAAATACAAAAAAAACAGGGAAAGAAAAGCTGTTGTAGAGATGGCCTGACCAGAGAGAGAGAGAGAGAGAGAGAGAGAGAGAGAGAGAGAGAGAGAGAGAGAGAGAGAGAGAGAGAGAGAGAGAGAGAGATTGGAACTACGCTGAATAACAACGTGGGAAGGTACAGAGGAATATGTAGAAATAAAACGAGGGATGCTGAATAATATTATTCACCGGGGATGTGAATTATCCATTACCCTGTTTTAGGCATTAAAAAGGTGAATGATAATAAAATATAGTAAAAGAACGAAAATATACGACAATCATGTGAAAAAGTAATAAAAGGAAAGAATGTGAACACGTATGCATCCACAACACTCAGATGCTGATAATAATGTAATAATTAGATCATACGTCTGTATTTGACTGTCGACTTAATTTTATTTTCGTACCTTAGAAATAAATAGAGTCAAGTAATATTAGACCTCAAGAAATTTTTTTATATAAAACTTTTAATAATAGATGTTCAAACATCAGACACAATTATGCATACACAGTTACAATATATATATATATATATATATATATATATATATATATATATATATATATATATATATATATATATATATATATATATATATATTTAAACTCATGTCCCTTCTTGCACTGAACTGGCAAAGAACAAGATCTCACACGCCGGAGAATCTAAACCTTAACAGCTCCTATTTGTAGCGATTTGCAGTTGAGTGCTTATCTTGAACGCATTGCAGAAATTACACAAACAACTTCGAGACGATTTCAGGAATGGAGAGAGAGAGAGAGAGAGAGAGAGAGAGAGAGAGAGAGAGAGAGAGAGAGAGAGCTAAAGATTTCGTGGGCCTTTAAACTAAAGTAATACAATCCTTCCCCTTTCCCTCCCATTTCTACTCACCTTTCCCTCTCCCTTTCTCCTCCACTTTCCCCTCCCCTTCTCCTCACCTTTTCCTCCCTTTTATCCTCTCCTTTCTCTACCCCTTTCCCTTCTCTTTCTCCTCCCCTTTCCCTCCTCTTTCTCCCTCCCTTTCGCTCACATTTTCTCACCCCTTTCCCTCCCATTTCCATCCTATTTTTTCCCTCCCTTTTCGCTCCCGTTACCCTCCCCTTTCCCTTCCCTTCCCCTCCCCTCCCCTTTCTCCTCCGCTTTCTCTCTCCCCTTTCCCTTCACTCTCTCTCTCTCTCCTTTCCCTCTACTTTCTCATTCTTTTCCCTCCTCTTTCTTCTCCTCTCCTTTCCCTCCGCCTTTCTCCCCTTTCCTTCCCATTTTCCTTCTCCTTCCCCTTGTCTTCTCCCTCCATTTACCCTACCCTTTCTCCCCCACTTCCCTCCCCTTTCCCTCCTCTTTACCTCGCGTTATCCCTCCCTTTCCCTACTCTTTTCCTCTTCTATCTCCTTCCACTCTCTCCTCCCATTTCCTTTTCCTTTCTACTCCACATTCCCCCATTTTCCTCCCCTTTCCCTTTCCCTCTCTTTTCTCCTCCACTTTCTCTTCCCCTTGCTCATCCACTTCCTCTCTCCATTTTCCATTCCCCTTTCTCTGCCCCTTCTCCTCACCTTTCCCTCCCCTTCTCCACTTTCTCCTCCCCTGTCTCCTCACCTTTCCCTCCCCTTCTCCACCTTCTCCTTCCCTTTCTCCTCACCTTTCCCTCCCCTTCCTACTCACTCTCGCCTCCAAGATCCGAGTCCTTTGATCTGGAGTCTTGTCTAGGGATCAGGCGATACCAACGACGAGACACACGAACGACCCGGCTGGTGATCTAAGTGTCGGCCGAACTCAGATAAGTGAGAGCGATAAGGTCTTTCTTAAAGAGCCAACAAAGACATTCGCTCTTTCACGCCTTCTGCACCCACCCTTTTTTCCTCTTTTTTTGTCTTCGTTCTAGGTGGGTGTTCTGAGAAGGAAAAATAAAAGAAGTGTGAAGGCTTTTTTTCATATTTTATCTTCGGTTCCGTTTTGTTTTGGTTCAAAACGAAAATATGAAGTCTTTCTTAAGAGCAAGGACAGATGTTTTGTTCTCTCTCTCTCTCTCTCTCTCTCTCTCTCTCTCTCTCTCTCAATTGTTCTGTATGGGTGTTCTGAGGATGAAAAATGGAAGAAACAAAAGGAGGATTTTGTTTTGCTTTTTATTCTAATTTCATTCCTGCTTTCGTTTTCATTTGGTATTCTAAGAATAGAATTAAAAATGAATAGGTTCCAACTTCCATTTTCCGCTTTTATATCACCCGTACTTTTTGAACCGTCCTTTTATTTAGTCATTTACAATTAAGAGCAAAATTGTTATGCAGAGCGTGTTTCTATTCCACTGCAAAAACATTTTCTTTGATCATTTAATCTCATATCAGTCATCTTAAAAATCTTACGAACAGATGCTTGAAATGTCTTATTTTTGTCAATACTATATATATATATATATATATATATATATATATATATATATATATATATATATATATATATATATATATATATATATATATATATATATATATATATATATTTTTATAAATATATTTGCTGTTCGCCCTCGTAACATTTATTTGTAGTAATATCAGACTGACCAAGACAGGGAAAAGCCTTTGTCCCTCAGGGGAGCGTTGACAATTCAAAATTTAACGTCCGTTTGTAGCAAAGAACTCAGGAGCATTAGGGATTTAAACCCCATAAGAAATTTCCATATTCAACTTTACGAAAGGTGGCCTTAAGTTTTTTTTTTACCTGTTCTGCTCGACGGATGTGTTGACAAGTTCCAGACCCCGAGGGCATCAACAGCTGCCCCTGTTTTGACCCAGCTAGTCGACAGAGAGAGAGAATTTAACTATCGAGGAGAGCGGACGTCTTTTCCCGGCTCAAAAATTCCTTGGCCTCTCCGTCTTTCTTTTGCTTCTTATGTTACTAAGTGAAGTGGCGAATTAATCCCAGTGTAAAACTATATTATGTATACACACATATACATACATACATACATATATATATATATATATATATATATATATATATATATATATATATATATATATATATACATACATATATATATATATATATATATATATATATATATATATATATATACATACATACATATATATATATATATATATATATATATATATATATATATATATATATATATATATATATATATATATATATATATATATATATAACTGATACCAACCCCTATTCTTCATCCCACCGGCATTCAAATCTTTGTCTAACTATATACACAAGAGTTAATTAGTTAAAACCTTCTTTTCCCGGACTGTTTTCATTAACTTTAGCCTCATCTCTCTACCTTTACCCAGTGAATGGTTTAACGGTAGCTAAATGGCAGCAGAGGAAAGTAACAGTTCAATGCGCAGTCGTAGAATATCCTTGAGACCGAATCTGCTTCTATGTGTAATAAATAGCCAAACGCTCATCCTACCAGCGTTAGAACTGGAGGAGCAAAGCAAATGGCTGCTGGCGACTCAGCAGGGAGACATATGCGGCGCCCTTAACTACCCTAGCCCTACCTGATAGAGGCAGTACGGCCGTGTGTAGATGAAAACTGGTCACTCCCTTGAACAAGGCTTAAACTCATGCCCAACTAGGGATTCTCGCTGTGGAAAACTGCAGCCTTTACCAAAAACGCAAGTCAGTTTAACTTCAGCTATTTTACATTCTTTTTCTCCTCCATAATGGTAAAATTTGTTTTGCGATAGCTGGATCAAGTTACCTCAAGTGAATCAGCAACTGTTTCCCAATACTAGAGTCACTTTCCTTTTTCCTGTTCATTTATTTTTATTCAACTACGCTTTGAATAAGTATTCTGCATCTCCGGAATTTAATCTCATTGGCAGATGTCATGGGAGTGTAACTGTCAACCTGATTTTATACTCATCCTCTACAAATCACCTTTCCTTCCTTGTCTAACTATTTTGTCGCTTTTTGTTCTTTCTGTGAACAGTAAACCCAAGTTTTGTCGATATAACTACCTTTAAACTCAAAGAAACCCACAGTAGTCCCCAACACCAAAGAAGCCCACATTTCACACCCATTTGCTTTGAACTAACTGATCCAAACGTCCAGCCGATTAAAATTAGCCCTTCTGCTACACAAACGATTTACATGTTTTTCCGGGTACTGAAATCAGGCAAAGGTGGGGTAAAGTTGAGCTAATGACTCGTGGCAATAAAAAAAAAAATGTATGTAATTAAGCTGCTCAAGTTTGGCGACAGTCGCGTGTTTTCAGTCCCGTTATTCCATCTAATTTGTCTGGGTAGCCAAAATAAACTCATAAACAATACGAGAATAATAAAAAAAAAAAGGTTGCTGTTTTATAAGTTTTTTTTATAGGTAACAAAAGACGTCTCAGAGTTTTGTCACATCCTCTGTTGACTATAGAAATACATTGTCGGTCAACATAATTTACCTTTTATAAAATATTGCATTTACAGTTCTGTTATTATATATATATATATATATATATATATATATATATATATATATATATATATATATATATATATATATATATATAAATATATATATATATATATATATATATATATATATATATATATATATATATATATATATATATATATATATATATATGTATATGTATATATATATATATATATATATATATATATATATATATATATATATATATATATATATATATAGATAGATAGATAGATACACAGAAACGGAATAGCAGTTGATGACGGCAGATCAACAACAAAAAATTGTCCTAAAAACAAAAAAGATCAAAAGAATCCCAAGGATGATAACAACAGACTAAGCAAGGTCATTCACACACATCATATATGGCAATCATAAACACACACTGACCGGTCGAGTTTAATTATAGTTCGCCCCACATATGGATCATTTCGGGTCTATTTACAATTCATCATGCATCACCTAAAGGCTGGAACATCGCCCATACTCCGCCATCCAAAAGAAATGACTAATCGCTTTGAATCTAGTCCATAAATAGCTTTAGCAACCTATTTCGTAATCAAAAACCACAATCACTGGCATGACAACCCCGTCACTCCTTCTCCCTATGTCATATTTACACGATTTAAATGACATAAACTGCGAATCCATACGGGGCGACATCAACATTCCCTCCTAATCGCTATCTCGCACACACATTACCCCACGGCTCATTAAGCGCCGAGAATAACCCCATCAGACCGTCCCATCATTCATATCGAGTCATCCCGCAGCCTTTTCAAGACTCTCACGTTGCATGCTGTTGATCACTCGCAACAATAAATCGAGTTTGTGCCCCGGTGCGTGTCAGCGCCGCCCTGTTTCTTATTCTAGATCGGCATAGTGGCCTGAGAGAAAGAGAGAGGGAGAGGGAGCGGGAAAAGAGAGATGGGAGCGGTACAGCGTGCCAGCGGTGACGTCAGGAGGATGTATTCGGGGGACCTTTTGGCCTCTGTAAATAATGCCTTGTTTTCTTTACTCATTCTTGACGGGTTATGTCAAAGCAACTTGCACGGCACGTCAGCCATCCGTAGGACAATGCTATATTATCTTCGTCGTCTTCTTCTTCTTCTTCTTCTTCTTCTTCTTCTTCTTCTTCAGAGTCAATTCTTGAATGACTTCAGAGTTAATAGAATTCATCACGAAATATGACGATAAATTAATAAGATCTTGTTATTTTCTGAAGAGATGTTCCTCTTTCCATTCTTTGCTCATTTATCCATTATTTTAGGTTTTATTTACTCTCCCTGTCATTCCCTTATTCACATAAGGTATTGTATTTTATAGAACTAAATGAACTCTTATTTTTGCTTATATTAATATGTGCTTTTAATGAATAATGACAGTAATACTCTGCTATGGAGGAAAGTGTACCGATTACTTAGTTAACTCTTAGAGATTGATTTTTTTTTTTTTTTTTTTGTTTCCTGGAAAAATAAGAATTCTTATATATGACTGTTATAGTTTAGTAGTACATCGCCGCTGGACTCGCGTCTGCACAGTCCTTGGTTTGGTTCCGGCTTGCTACTCATGCAGTTAACCTATACATACACACACACACATACACACACACACACACACACACACACACACACACATATATATATATATATATATATATATATATATATATATATATATATATATATATATAGATATCAATTGACATAAGCATGATCTAAAAAGAACTCTGCATAATAATAATAATAATAATAATAATAATAATAATAATAATAATAATAATAATACTTTCAAGCTGTTATTTCTAACACACCTGATGCGGAGAGGAAAACTTTTCGGCGTGTATTCAGTTTCGTCTAATCTCTCCCTGATCGCTGTTTACCGGGAGGCAATTCCTTTGTAGTTGCTGCCGACGTCACCGTCGTTGTTGGTGAAGCTGACTGACGCGAACTTATCTATTTGCGTTCCCTTTATGCGCAGCTGTTGACGTTCCAGTTTTTACATCAGAGAGCAAGGTTCCTTTTCCTTGTTTGTAGACCTTTATCTCGTCTTCATTTCCGTTTATCTCTCTCTTACTTTCGTTCCTCTTTCTTGCCCCCTTTCTTATTGTTACTCTTGACGTCTCTGCCTCCTAATTTTCGTGGTTCTTGCCATCATTTCTTAGCTCGATTTTCATCCATCTTTTACTCTTCCTTACCGTCACAGTACATCTCCCTAACTGCTTCACCTGTCAGGTGTAATGAATGCTTAGCCCCTCCAGCCTGGCAAACGATTTACTCTTAGGTCTTGGGGTACTCAAAGTCTTTTCCAGCGCAATCAGACCACTTTAGCCAACCACTTTCCCTTTCTCTCAAGCAGCTATGCATAGGAGGACGCCCAGAAGGCGACCTCAGGTTAGGAAACGCTGGCAGGATGTCCTCAAAGTTCTTCTTCCGGTTTTTACGCCTAAAGTTTTGGTGCATTCTGGATATTAAATGGGGGGGGGGTGGGGGTAAGGAAGCAGCTCGGAATTGAAAGTCCATTTTTTAGTTTCCTGTAAAAGAAAACTATTGTGCCGGCTTTGTTTGTCTGTCCGCACTTTTTCTCCCCGCCATCAGATCTGAAAAACTACTGAGGTTAGAGGGCTGCAAATTGGTATGCTGATCATCCACCCTCCAATCATCAAACATACCAAATTGACCCCTCAAGCCTCAGTAGTTTTTTTTTTACTTTATTTATGGTTAAAGTTACCCATGATCTTGCTTCTGGCAACGATATAGGACAGGCCACCACCAGGCCGTGGTTAAAGTTTCACAGGCAGCGGCTAATACAGCATTATACCCAGACCACCGAAAGATAGATCTATTTTCGGTGGCCTTAATTATACGGTGTACAGAAAACTCGATTACGCCGAAGAAATTTCAGCGTATTATTTACTTGTTTTATATGGAAATATTCTCACGGGGACTGAAGCCTGGTTCGTTCACCTGTTCAAAATCTTAGACTATACAGTTCTCAGTTTTTGAAGGTGTCAGTCCTAGTTCTTTTTCACAGGCTTATCATTTTGGGTAAATAGACCTTTTCTGTTCTATGAAAATCAACTCCAGAGAGAGAGAGAGAGAGAGAGAGAGAGAGAGAGAGAGAGAGAGAGAGAGAGAGAGAGAGACCTTACAGACCTTACAGACCTTACAATTCGTTCGGGTTGCCCCAGGTCCCTCAGTGTGAGGCGCCTATGATGTCTACCAGAGAGTTGCTAACGCATCTTCCGGTATATTTTGCATCTTCCAGTCTTGGATGGTCTGGGATGCATCTTAGATATTTGTCGAGCTTATTCTTAAACACATCTACGCTCACTCCTGTTATGTTCCTCAGATGAGCTGGTAGCGCGTTGAATAGACGCTGCATTATCGATGCTGGTGCGTGGTGGATTAATGTCCTGTGTGCTTTCCTTAATTTTCCTGGTATAGTTTTTTTGGCACTATTAATCTACCTCTGCTTGCTCTTTTGATAATTTTAGTTCCATGATATTTTCGGTAATTCCTTCTATCTGTTTCCATGCTTGAATTACCATGTATCGTTCTCTTCTCCTTTCAAGACTATATAAATTTAAGAATTGTAGTCTTTCCCAGTAGTCAAGGTCCTTAACTTCTTCTATTCTAGCTGTAAATGACCTTTGTACACTCTCTATTTGTGCAATATCCTTTTGGTAGTGTGGGTACCATATTATATTACAATATTCAAGTGGACTACGAACGTACGTTTTATAAAGCATAATCATGTGTTCAGCTTTTCTTGTTTTGAAGTGCCGGAACAACATTCCCATTTTTGCTTTGCATTTTGCCAATAGAATTGCTATTTGTTCATTGCATAACATATTCCTATTCAACATCACACCAAGGTCTTTAACTGCTTCCTTGTTTGTGATTGTCTCATTATTAGGTCCTTTATATGCATATAGCATTCCTACTTTATCACCATAGTTCATTGATTCAAATTTATCAGAGTTAAATACCATCCTATTTATCTCTGCCCATTTATATATTTTATTTAGGTCTCTTTGTAGCGAGTTCCTATCTTCATCACAAGCAATTTCTCTACTTATTCTTGTGTCATCTCTGAAACTTCTTACTACTGAGTCCTTAACATTACTGTCTATGTCTGCAATCATAATCACAAACAGCAATGCAGCTAACACCGTACCCTGTGGCACACCGGATATTACCGTAGCTTCATCCGATTTCTCATCGTTTGCAATCACTATCTGTTTTCTGTTTTGCAAAAATTCTTTTATCCATCTTCCTACTTTGTCAACAATGTTATGTTTTCTAATTTTTTTCGCTAATATATTATGATCTACCTTGTCAAAAGCTTTTGCAAAGTCTAGGTAAACCACATCTGTATCTTTTTCATTTATCATATTTTTATATATGCTTTCATGGTGGACTAACAGTTGGGTTTGTGTACTTTTTCCCGGTACAAAACCATGTTGTCCTATATTGAACAATCTATTTTTCATTAAATGTTTCATTATATTTTTTTTTATTACCCTTTCATATACTTTCATAATATGAGATGTCAGACTCACAGGCCAGAAAGAAAGTCTTGAACCACTTTTGAAAGTAGGAGTAATATATGCTAATTTATGCTCATCATAAATCTTGCCTGTATCTATACTTTGTCTTAATAATATTGCTAGCGGCTTTGCGATTGAATGAACCACTTTCTTTAACAATATGACAGGTACTCCATCTGGTCCTGCTGCTGATCCATTTTAATTTCATTAATAGCCTGCACAATATCGGCTTCTGTAATATCTATATCTGATAAGTATTCAGTATTTTCATCTCTTATTTCTGTATCATTATCTTCATTTTCAATTCTAGGTGTAAATTCACTCTTATATCTTTCTGCTAATATGTTACATATTTCCTTTTTTCATTCGTTAATCGCCCTTCAATTCTTAGAGGGCCTATTTCTACTCTTATTTTATTCATCTTTTTGCATATGAATAAAAAATTTTAGGGTTTTGCTTGATATTTTGTAGAGTAATTTCTTCTAGGTTCCTTTTTTCATTTTCTTTTGATTGTATAATCTTTTGTTCTGCATTTTCTATCTTACTTTTTAGTTCCATCACTTTCCATGCATTCTTTTCTTTTGCAAGAGCTTTTTCCACTTTCTAATTTTCTGGAACAAGATCCTTCTGTCTCTTGGAATTCGTGACTGATGATTACTTTTTCTTCGGTATATATTTTTCCACTATTTCCTCTAATATTTTATATAATATATCGGTATTTACCTGTATATCATCACTTACAAATATATTTTCCCATTCTTTGTTTAATTCTTCATTTATTTTTGACCAATTTATATTCTTACTATAGAAATTGTATTTTCCATATCCTTCCCATTTTTCGTTTCTTGCTTTTCTCTGTTTTCATATGTTCTGGAACGGACTGTTAGTTCTATGACATTATGGTCCGAAATACTCGTGTTATATACTATTATTTCTTTAACATAGTTCACCTCGTTCACAAATACTAGATCTAAAATATTATCCTTTCTTGTTGGTAGGTGATTTATTTGCTGAATGTTATGTTCTAGTAGCATATCTAATAGCTTTTCAAATTGCCTCTTATCTTCTGCACTACTATTGCTCTCTTTTTATATGTATGAATACAACCACAGTCTCCTATTCGTTCTTTCCATTCTACAAAAGGAAAGTTAAAGTCTCCGGTTAGGAGTATAGTCCAATCCTTGTGATTTCTACATATTTCATCCAATTTTTCAATTATTATGTCAAACTCTTTAGTATTAGGGGGTCTATATATTACAATGTTCACTAATTTTTCATATTCAAATTCTACCGCTATTAATTCACATTCTGTGTTACTATATTTCTCACAGATTTTTCCTTGATTGGCATCTCTCCCATATATCGCGGTTCCCCCTTGATTTCTATTTTTTCTATCTGATCTATAAGTTTGGAAACCCTTTATCTGGTCATCATTACCAGTCTCTTGGGAATACCAGGTTTCACTTATATTCAATATTTCTATTTTTTCATTTTGGGTTAGTTCTTCTAAGAACTCTATCTTTCTTTTGAGTTACTCGAAACTAAACCCTGCGCGTTCATCACTATGATGGTTTGCGTATTATCTCCATAATCTAATATGGGTAATAATAAGGATTTTCCCATGTCTCTTTCCTGTTCTGATATGTTGATCTTTTTTCATTTCCAGAAATTCGTACATTAAAAATCCAACTTTTCCATTATACTTGTTCTTCCAGCTTCATATTTATTCACTTTGTGCATAAACCTGCACTTATCTCCATATCTGCACCATCCCTTAGCATCATAGATACATTGCTTGTTCCTTGTGCTATATCTAGGTGCTGATGGCTCATATCGTGGTGCTGACATTTCATAATGTGTTGTTGGCTTGTTTTTTGCCTTCATCACATGATCTTTGTTCTTTTCTTTATTTGTTTCCTTTTTACCTTGATTTTTTATATGTATTTGATTTTGGTTTTGGTTTTTCATGGCTACAGGATGCATGTACCTACATTTCTTATTAAACCTACATCCATTTCCTTCTTTCCATTTTCTACATATTTTTGGATGTAGATCGCTGCATTCCTCTTCATAGCCATCTAGATATGCACATTTGCCATATATCTCATAATTGTGACATATCTTGGGATGTTTGTAATAACACCTTTCACCAAACCTGCAATTCCCTCTTTTCAAAAGGGTGCATACTGTGTCTTTCTTTTCTTTTTTTTCTTGTTCTTTCCCATCAGTATGGAGATCCGGGTACAACCTCTTTGGGATTTTATTTTGATTTATCATGTCATAATTTATTTCTTCATAAGTATGTTGCTGTATTGCCTCATATGTAGAATCTATGAGTTTCTCTGCATCCATACTATTATCCTGTTCTTTGTTTTCATTAATCTTTTCCCTCTCTTCAGTCTTATTTTCTTCTTTTCTATTTTCCTCTTCTTCCTCTTCTTCATCCTCTTCATCTTCTTCATCCTCCACAATCTGTACATTAAGTCTTGATTTAATGACCTTGTCTATCCATACTAGACATGTTGAGCAAAATATTTTTGTGTCCTTATTTCTATTTTGCTCAACTTCAGCACATGAAGGGTGTGTCGGTACGTAGCAAGCATAGCATTTCCTAATCAGGTTTTGTGGATTTACAATGCTATACCACACTCTACATAGTTTACATGCTTTAGGCATCCGTTTGCCTATTGCACCAATCAATATATTCACTAATTCCACCGTACTTATTTTCTTTGATGGAATGTGTTGATTTTTGTAGATTTTCTTTATAAGTCTTTTGATAACCTGAACTTTCATTGGTATCCCTTCTATTGTTTTCATTATATTTTCAGCAGATTTGCTCCAATTTGAAGGATCGTATCCTTTCAATATGTCTGTGAATGATTTTACATCTTTTGGTCGATGTTGCAATTTATCTCCACGATCAGCAGACCAAGTTCCCTTCCTGCCAATTCATCATATTGAATATCTCCTATGCATGCAAGATTTCTCCACCTTTTGCCACTATTGGTTGACTCCTCCATGATTTTCAGAATTTATTAATTCACTCGTACACAACTTATTAGACGGTTTATCACTCTAATCTGATATTAAGCTAATCACCGATAGTTCACGAACACTTTTAGCTATATTTCATTCGCTAATTGTATGTAAGACGCGTATTATCGGGTAGATTATCCAGACCATGAGAGAGAGAGAGAGAGAGTTCCTAAAAATTTCTAACTCTTGAGCAAACTTCAGCTTTTCTAATTATTCCCAACTAACCTTTTCATTTCCAGAATCTTGGCTTTATCATTGAGAGAGAGAGAGAGAGAGAGAGAGAGAGAGAGAGAGAGAGAGAGAGAGACTTCCTAAAAATTTCTAACTCTTGAGCAAACTTCAGCTTTTCTAATTATTCCCAACTAACCTTTTCATTTCCAGAATCTTGGCTTTATCATTGAGAGAGAGAGAGAGAGAGAGAGAGAGAGAGAGAGAGAGAGAGAGAGAGAGAGAGAGAGAGAGAGAGAGAGACTTCCTAAAAATTTCTAACTCTTGAGCAACTTCAGCTTTTCTAATTATTCCCAACTAACCTTTTCATTTCCAGAATCTTGGCTTTATCATTGAGAGAGAGAGAGAGAGAGAGAGAGAGAGAGAGAGAGAGAGAGAGAGAGAGAGAGAGAGAGAGAGACTTCCTAAAAATTTCTAACTCTTGAGCAAACTTCAGCTTTTAAATCTAATTATTCCCAACTAAACATTTCATTTCCAGAATCTTGGCTTTATCATTGAGAGAGAGAGAGAGAGAGAGAGAGAGAGAGAGAGAGAGAGAGAGAGAGAGAGAGAGACTTCCTAAAAATTTCTAACTCTTGAACAACTTCAGCTTTTCAAATTATTCCCAACTAACCTTTTCATTTCCAGAATCTTGGCTTTATCATTGAGAGAGAGAGAGAGAGAGAGAGAGAGAGAGAGAGAGAGAGAGAGAGAGAGAGAGAGAGAGAGAGAGAGAGAGAGAGAGACTTCCTAAAAATTTCTAACTCTTGAGCAAACTTCAGCTTTTCTAATTATTCCCAACTAACCTTTTCATTTCCAGAATCTTGGCTTTATCATTGAGAGAGAGAGAGAGAGAGAGAGAGAGAGAGAGAGAGAGAGAGAGAGAGACTTCCTAAAAATTTCTAACTCTAAAAATGTTAACTCTGACAGCATTTCAGCTTTTCTAATTATTCCCAACTAAACATTTCATTTCCAGAATCTTTACTAACCTTTATCATTTCAGAGAGAGAGAGAGAGAGAGAGAGAGAGAGAGAGAGAGAGAGAGAGAGAGAGAGAGATTTTCTAGAGAGAGAGAGAGAGAGAGAGAGAGAGAGAGAGACTTCCTAAAAATTTCTAACTCTTGAGCAAACTTCAGCTTTTCTAATTATTCCCAACTAACCTTTTCATTTCAGAATCTTGGCTTTATCATTGAGAGAGAGAGAGAGAGAGAGAGAGAGAGAGAGAGAGAGAGAGAGAGAGAGAGAGAGAGAGATTCTCTAAAAATTTCTAACTCTTGAGCAACTTCAGCTTTTCAAATTATTCCTAACTAACCTTTTTCATTTCCAGAATCTTGGCTTTATCATTGAGAGAGAGAGAGAGAGAGAGAGAGAGAGAGAGAGAGAGAGAGAGAGAGAGAGAGAGAGAGACTTCCTAAAAATTTCTAACTCTTGAGCAAACTTCAGCTTTTCTAATTATTCCCAACTAAACATTTCATTTCCAGAATCTTGGCTTTATCATTGAGAGAGAGAGAGAGAGAGAGAGAGAGAGAGAGAGAGAGAGAGAGAGAGAGAGAGAGAGAGAGAGCAAAGAGATCTCTTGAGCAAACTTTTAATTCCCAACTAAACATTTCTCTTTATCAATTCAGACTTAACTAACTCTTGAGCAAACTTCAGCTTTTCAAATTATTCCCAACTAACCTTTTCATTTCCAGAATCTTGTCTTTATCATTGAGAGAGAGAGAGAGAGAGAGAGAGAGAGAGAGAGAGAGAGAGAGAGAGAGAGAGAGAGAGAGAGAGAGAGAGACTTCCTAAAAATTTCTAACTCTTGAGCATTTATCATTGTTAGCTTCAGCTTTTTCTAATTATTCCCAACTAACCTTTTCATTTCCAGAATCTTGTCTTTATCATTGAGAGAGAGAGAGAGAGAGAGAGAGAGAGAGAGAGAGAGAGAGAGAGAGAGAGAGAGAGAGAGACTTCCTAAAATTTCTAACTCTTGAGCAAACTTCAGCTTTTCTAATTATTCCCAACTAAACATTTCATTTCCAGAATCTTGGCTTTATCATTGAGAGAGAGAGAGAGAGAGAGAGAGAGAGAGAGAGAGAGAGAGAGAGAGAGAGAGAGAGAGACTCCTTTTCATTTCCAGAAAAATTTCTAACTCTTGAGCAAACTTCTTCTAAAAATTTCTAACTCTTTTCTAATTATTCCCAACTAACCTTTTCATTTCCAGAATCTTGTCTTTATCATGAGAGAGAGAGAGAGAGAGAGAGAGAGAGAGAGAGAGAGAGAGAGAGAGAGAGATTTCTAAGAGAGAGAGAGAGAGTTTCTAAAAATTTCTAACTCTTGAGCAAACTTCAGCTTTTCTAATTATTCCCAACTAACCTTTTCATTTCCAGAATCTTGTCTTTATCATTGAGAGAGAGAGAGAGAGAGAGAGAGAGAGAGAGAGAGAGAGAGAGAGAGAGAGAGAGAGAGAGAGAGAGACTTCCTAAAAATTTCTAACTCTTGAGCAAACTTCAGCTTTTCAAATTATTCCCAACTAACCTTTTCATTTCCAGAATCTTGTCTTTATCATTGAGAGAGAGAGAGAGAGAGAGAGAGAGAGAGAGAGAGAGAGAGAGAGAGAGAGAGAGAGAGAGAGAGACTTCCTAAAAATTTCTAACTCTTGAGCAAACTTCAGCTTTTCAAATTATTCCCAACTAACCTTTTCATTTCCAGAATCTTGTCTTTATCATTGAGAGAGAGAGAGAGAGAGAGAGAGAGAGAGAGAGAGAGAGAGAGAGAGAGAGAGAGATTCCCCTAAAAACATTTCTAACTCTTGAAAAAGCTTCATTGAGAGAAGATTATTTTAACCTTGAGCAAACTAACCAAATTATTCATTTGAATCTTGTCTTTATGCCAATCAAACTATAAAAATTTCTAATTTGAGCAAAGAGCTTTTCTAATTATGGAAACTGAACTGTCTTTGCCAATCATTGAGAGAGAGAGAGCCTAAAAAGCAGAGAACTGTCTTTGAGCAAATTCTAGAGATTTCTAACTCTTTTAATTATTCCCAACTAACCTTTTCATTTCCAGAATCTTGTTTTATCATTGAGAGAGAGAGAGAGAGAGAGAGAGAGAGAGAGAGAGAGAGAGAGAGAGAGAGAGAGAGAGAGACTTCCTAAAAATTTCTAACTCTTGAGCAAACTTCAGCTTTTCAAATTATTCCCAACTAACCTTTTCATTTCAGAATCTTGTCTTTATCATTGAGAGAGAGAGAGAGAGAGAGAGAGAGAGAGAGAGAGAGAGAGAGAGAGAGAGAGAGAGAGAGAGAGAGAGAACCTTCTTTTCAAAATTTTTGCCAGAATCTTTATCATTGAGAGAGAGAGAGCAAACTTAGAACTTTTCAAATTATTCCCAACTAACCTTTTCATTTCCAGAATCTTGTCTTTATCATTGAGAGAGAGAGAGAGAGAGAGAGAGAGAGAGAGAGAGAGAGAGAGAGAGAGAGAGAGAGAGAGAGAGACTTCCTAAAAATTTCTAACTCTTGAGCAAACTTCAGCTTTTCTAATTATTCCCAACTAACCTTTTCATTTCAGAATCTTGTCTTTATCATTGAGAGAGAGACTCTTGAGAGAGAGAGAGAGAGAAATTTCAGAATCTTGCAAACTCTTTGCCAATCATTGAGAGAGAGAGAGAGAGAGAGAGAGAGAGAGAGAGAGAGAGAGACTGTAAAAATTTCTAACTCTTGAGCAAACTTCAGCATTTTCAAAGCATTCCCAACTAACCTTTTCATTTCCAGAATCTTGTCTTTATCATTGAGAGAGAGAGAGAGAGAGAGAGAGAGAGAGAGAGAGAGAGAGAGAGAGAGAGAGAGAGAGAGACTGAGACTTCCTAAAAATTTCTAACTCTTGAGCAAACTTCAGCTTTTCAAATTATTCCCAACTAAACATTTTTCATTTTCCAGAATCTTGAGCTTTATCACTGTCTGAGAGAGAGAGAGAGAGAGAGAGAGAGCCTGGAGAGAGAGAGAGAGAGAGAGAGAGAGAGAGAGAGACTTCCTAAAAATTTCTAACTCTTGAGCAAACTTCAGCTTTTCTAATTATTCCCAACTAACCTTTTCATTTCCAGAATCTTGTCTTTATCATTGAGAGAGAGAGAGAGAGAGAGAGAGAGAGAGAGAGAGAGAGAGAGAGAGAGAGAGAGAGAGAGAGAGCCTAAAAATTTCTAACTCTTGAGCAAACTTCAGCTTTTCTAATTATTCCCAACTAACCTTTTCATTTCCAGAATCTTGTCTTTATCATTGAGAGAGAGAGAGAGAGCCTGAGAGAGAGAGAGAGACTCTTTGCCAGATCAGAGAGAGAGAGAGAGCCTAAAAGCTAACTCTTGAGCAAACTTCTTTTCAAATTATTCCCAACTAACCTGGAACATTTCATGAACTGTCATTTTGCTTTATCATTGAGAGAGAGAGAGAGAGAGAGAGAGAGAGAGAGAGCTTTTAAGTATTCACCTTTTCATTTCCAGAATCTTGAGAAGAGAGAGAGAGAGAGAGAGAGAGAGACTTCCTAAAAATTTCTAACTCTTGAACAATTCAGCTTTTCAAATTATTCCCAACTAACCTTTTCATTTCCAATCTTTAGAGAAGCATTGAACTCTGAGAGAGAGAGAGAGAGAGAGAGAGAGAGAGAGAGAGAGAGAGAGAGAGAGAGAGAGAGAATTTCCAATCAAAATTTCTGGAAACTCTTGAGCAAACTTCAATCATTTCTAATTATTCCCAACTAACTCTTGGCAAATCATTCAAATTTTCCAGAATCTTGTCTTTATCATTGAGAGAGAGAGAGAGAGAGAGAGAGAGAGACTGTCTTCCAAGAGAGAGAGAGAGAGAGAGAGAGAGAGAGAGCATGAAGAGAAAAATTTCTAACTCTTGAGCAAACTTGAGAGAATTATTCCTAACTTCATTTCATTTCCAGAATCTTGAGATTGAGAGAGAGAGAGAGAGAGAGAGAGAGAGAGAGCCAAGAGAGAGAGAGAGAGAGAGTCCTAAAAATTTGAATTATTCTTTATCATTATTAACCTTTTCATTTCCAGAATCTTGCAATCATTGAGAGAGAGAGAGAGAGAGAAAGAGAGAGAGAGAGAGCCAAGATTGAGAGAGAGAGAGAGAGAGAGCAAGCTTCCTAAAAATTTCTAATCATTGAGAACAACTTCAGCTTTTCAAATTATTCCCAACTAAATTATTTCATTTCCAGAATCTTGGCTTTATCATTGAGAGAGAGAGAGAGAGAGAGAGAGAGAGAGAGAGAGAGAGAGAGAGAGAGAGAGAGAGAGAG
>NC_089752.1:63147819-63165319 GCF_040412425.1 Macrobrachium rosenbergii
AGAATCTTGTCTTTATCATTGAGAGAGAGAGAGAGAGAGAGAGAGAGAGAGAGAGAGAGAGAGAGAGAGAGAGAGAGACTTCCTAAAAATTTCTAACTCTTGAGCAAAGAGAGAGATTATTCCCAACTAAATTTCCAGAATCTTGTCTTTATCATTGAGAGAGAGAGAGAGAGAGAGAGAGAGAGAGAGAGAGAGAGAGAGAGAGAGAGAGAGCTAAAACTTCTAACTCTTTTCAAATTATTCCCAACTAACCTTTTCATTTCCAGAATCTTGTCTTTATCATTGAGAGAGAGAGAGAGAGAGAGAGAGAGAGAGAGATCTTGTCTACGGAGAGAGAGAGAGAGAGAGAGAGAGAGAGAGAGAGAGAGAGAGAGAGAGAGAGAGAGAGAGACTTCTAAAAGACTTGAGCAAACTAAAATTTCTAACTCTTGAGCAAACTTCTAAAAATTTTTCTTCAAATTATTCCCAACTAACCTTTTCATTTCCAGAATCTTGTCTTTATCATTGAGAGAGAGAGAGAGAGAGAGAGAGAGAGAGAGAGAGAGAGAGAGAGAGAGAGAGAGAGAGAGAGAGACTTCCTAAAATTTCTAACTCTTGAGCAAACTTCAGCTTTTCAAATTATTCCCAACTAACCTTTTCATTTCCAGAATCTTGTCTTTATCATTGAGAGAGAGAGAGAGAGAGAGAGAGAGAGAGAGAGAGAGAGAGAGAGAGAGAGAGAGAGAGAGACTTCCTAAAAATTTCTAACTCTTGAGCAAACTTCAGCTTTTCAAATTATTCCCAACTAACCTTTTCATTTCCAGAATCTTGTCTTTATCATTGAGAGAGAGAGAGAGAGAGAGAGAGAGAGAGACTTCCTAAAAATTTCTAACTCTTGAGCAAACTTCAGCTTTTCAAATTATTCCCAACTAACCTTTTCATTTCAGAATCTTGTCTTTATCATTGAGAGAGAGAGAGAGAGAGAGAGAGAGAGAGAGAGAGAGAGAGAGAGAGAGAGAGAGAGAGAGACTTCCTAAAAATTTCTAACTCTTGAGCAAACTTCAGCTTTTCAAATTATTCCCAACTAACCTTTTCATTTTCAGAATCTTGTCTTTATCATTTGAGAGAGAGAGAGAGAGAGAGAGAGAGAGAGAGAGAGAGAGAGAGAGAGAGACTTCCTAAAATTTCTAACTCTTTCAGCTTTTCAAATTATTCCCAACTAACCTTTTCATTTCCAGAATCTTGTCTTTATCATTGAGAGAGAGAGAGAGAGAGAGAGAGAGAGAGAGAGAGAGAGAGAGAGAGAGAGAGAGAGAGAGAGACTTCCTAAAAATTTCTAACTCTTGAGCATTAGCTTTTCAAATTATTCCCAACTAACCTTTTCATTCAAATTAATTCCTGAGCAAGAAGCTTTTCAAATTATTCCAACTAACCTTTTCATTTCCAGAATCTTGTCTTTATCATTGAGAGAGAGAGAGAGAGAGAGAGAGAGAGAGAGAGAGAGAGAGAGAGAGAGAGAGAGAGAGAGAGACTTCCTAAAATTTCTAACTCTTGAGCAAACTTCAGCTTTTCAAATTATTCCCAACTAACCTTTTCATTTCCAGAATCTTGTCTTTATCATTGAGAGAGAGATAGAGAGAGAGAGAGAGAGAGAGAGAGAGAGAGAGAGAGAGAGAGAGAGAGAGAGACTTCCTAAAATTTCTAACTCTTGAGCAAACTTCAGCTTTTCAAATTATTCCCAACTAACCTTTTCATTTCAGAATCTTGTCTTTATCATTGAGAGAGAGAGAGAGAGAGAGAGAGAGAGAGAGAGAGAGAGAGAGAGAGAGAGAGAGAGAGAGAGAGACTTCCTAAAATTTCTAACTCTTGAGCAAACTTCAGCTTTTCAAATTATTCCCAACTAACCTTTTCATTTCAGAATCTTGTCTTTATCATGAGAGAGAGAGAGAGAGAGAGAGAGAGAGAGAGAGAGAGAGAGAGAGAGAGAGAGAGAGAGACTCCTAAAAATTTCTAATTTGAGCAAACTTCAGCTTTTCAAATTATTCCCAACTAACCTTTTCATTTCCAGAATCTTGTCTTTATCATTGAGAGAGAGAGAGAGAGAGAGAGAGAGAGAGAGAGAGAGAGAGAGAGAGAGAGAGAGAGAATATTATTTAAAGGCATTAGAAAGTTAATAGACCAAGAAATAAGTAAATTTACATTCAGGCAAAATGAATTCAATTGAGGGGTTTATTATCGACATCAGATTCTTGTAACGTTTCCTAAGATCCGTAAAGCGATTTATGTCTTTTCTTTAATTACTTTTTTTCTACACGAAGTCTGTATATGGATGCATATATACATAAATTATCTATACACGTATTACGGGTAATACTTATAATAGCTTGGACCCACCAACGTGCGAAATACATTGCAATTTGGTGTGCATATATACGGTATATATACGGTGTATATATATATGTATATATATGTATAAGCAGATGTATGCATGTATGTACGTATATACCTATATAAATCTGTATGAGTAATTGTGCTTTTATATCCACACACACTAGCGCACACACACACGTATTATTATGTTTAAAATATATATATATATATATATATATATATATATATATATATATATATATATATATATATATATATATATATATATATATATATATAATGTAGAATCTACTGGTCACTTTTACCAGATACGTATGTAATTGTAACAGCCACAATGCCCTCTTAACTTCTTGAATTGTTCACGCTTTTTTGGATACGCTTCAAATTTCTTGGATCTTAAGGCTTTGTAGTGACAAGCGTAACCAAAAAAGCACAGAGAATTCGAGAAGTTAAGAGGGTATTGTGGTTGTCTATTACATTACACACACACACACACATACACACACACATATATATATATATATATATATATATATATATATATATATATATATATATATATATATATATATACATATACATATGTATGTATATATATATGTATATATATATATATATATATATATATATATATATATATATGTGTGTGTGTGTGTGTGTGTGTGTGTGTGTGTGTGTGTGTGTGTGTGTGTGTGTGTGTTCTAGTTTGAGGTCATATCGCACTATTTGGTTCCGCATACCTGTCCTGTTATCATGCACGGTAAATAAAAACTTCAATGTAAATAAGACTCAGATTTCGCATTAAAATATGTTTTCGGTTTATATCATTTCAGGTTTGCTGGTATTAATTCTTTTCGACAAATATGAATTATTTGGATATAAGATGATTCCCTTAAACTAGGGATACGCTCATACATACAGGCATGACCGCCACTCTACTTACACATACATACATACATACATACAAACAAAATCAGATACATATATCCGGTCAAATATTTACAGGTCACTTTTTCCTGTGAGTGTACACATACATACATAAATACATGCAAACATACAACTCTAAAGTAAAAACGTAAGATCAAATACATACATTAGCATTCTATCCCTTTGCCACAGGCACCTTATACCCTAATCACAACGACGAAGCAACTCGGACAAGAAATCCTATACCCAGGAGAGGCGGCCGTACCAAACGCTTCCAGGGCATTCCAGGGTTTTCCAGGGGATTCCAGGCCATTCCAGGGCTCCCCCAAAGAACTCTTCGGCCAACCCTGACGGACCTAATTTCCGCTGGAATCGAGCGAACTTTTGACGGAATAGTAGGCTATGTATGAAGCTGGTTATTAGAATGTCTGTGGCTTTCCGAGAAGATGCCGAGACGGTCGTATGAAGGAAGCGGAATGCGGTTTGGAAGTGTTCTGAACTCTTGATGAGAAAATTTTATTATTATTATTATTATTATTATTATTATTATTATTATTATTATTATTATTATTATTATTATTATTACTGAGCAATCAATCTTCCCTTTTTTTCATGAGCTCCTACAAAGATACAAAAAAAAAAAAACCATGCCTCTTCTCATGACGTAAATTTTGTACAGTCTTTTTCTCAGAGGAAAAAAACATGCCAGATATACCAATACCGACTTCCAGAAATAGATAACCTCCGCAAGGGCTGAGCAGTGCGCCCCAAATTGCTCCAATTCCTTTCAAGCTACAGTCTTAACTCCAAATGTCATTCCAGTCTCTCCAAAAATTGAATTACTGGTTGAAGGACCTGTACTTTAATTTTCGTAAAAATCTAAAGGAAACTTTTTGCATAATCGTGCTATCAAAATATAAAATAAATATCTTACTCATATACGTTTGCTTATAAACCTTAGAGACATAGCTACCAAAACTAGATTTTATTGCTTATGAAAATCTTTAGAGATGCTATGACAATATTTACGAGCACTTTTGGAATTATTCACTGAAATTCATGAATTATTCACTGAACTGCATAAGATAAATAAGTTTGTGCATGTGGATAGATCCACAAAAAGTGTCTTAGTCTATGCTGTATTCAAGGTTATAGCTACATCAGCTGCATCCAGTTTACACAGAGTTTTCTCCGTCTTTCTGATAACTGATTTTTCAGGGTTACTGCATTCCGCCAGTAACTCACCGATGTTTGGATGTGAGAGGAAAGTAGTTCAACTGCTTTCCTCTTCAAGAATGACAAGTATCGGCGAGTTACTGGAAGAATGCAGTAGGCTAACCCTGAAAAATCAGATATATTATTATTATTATTATTATTATTATTATTATTATTATTATTATTATTATTATTATTATTATTATTATTATTATTATTATTAATCAGAATATGAACCTTATTCGTATGGAACAACCCCACAGGGGCCATTGACTTGAAAATCAAGCTTCCAAAGAATATGGTGTTCATTAGAAAGGAGCAAGAGGAGATAGAAGGAAATACAGAAAGAAGAAAAAAAATTAATAAATACATAAAATGTAATTAAATAACTAAAATTCAAGAACTGTATTAGGGTAGTAATTCATCGCATCTTCGCTTGAACTTTTGGAGTTCGAATTGCACGACATCCTCAGTAGGGAGACTGTACCACAGTCCACCGGTGTGGGGAACAAAGTAACCCTGGAACTGGGAAGTTCGTCAGCGAAGCATTTACTGCTTATTGGTGCTGCTGTTCAGCGAATCTGGTTGCTCTCGGCAGGAGAAGGGGATCAGTGATCAATTGTGAATGTGAAAGATCTCTTAAAATACAACTTATGAAAAATTAACAAACAAGAGACCATTCGTCCGAAAGGTGGAGAAAACCATATTAACAGAATGCAGCTGGAGCAGCTACAACCTTCAATACGACAAGTTCGAAAGAGGTTCTACCACCTAACTAATAATAATAATAATAATAATAATAATAATAATAATAATAATAATAATAATAATAATAATAATACAGCGCAGGAGTAGTGGAGTGGACGAAGGCTGAACCCCGCAGCATGGACCAGAAACTAGGAAACACATGACAATGCACAAAGCACTACAACCAAGAGCAAATGCAGACAGACTATACTATACATGACACGAAAGGAAGGGGGGAGAGGGCTACTAAGCATAGAGGACTGCATCAACATCGAGAGCAGAGCTCTGAGGCAATATCTGAAAACCAGTGCAGACTAGTGGCTAAGGAGTGCATGGGAATAAGGACTGATAAAAGTAGACGAAGACCCAGAAATATAGAGAGACAGGAGAATGAAAAACAGAACAGAGGATTGGCACAACAAACCAATGCACGGATAGTACAGGAGACAGACTTAAGAACTGGCCAGCAATGAAACATGGCAATGTAGCAGAGGGGAGAACTCAAGAAGGAAACAAGGAATGGTAACAGCGGCACAAGATCAGGCCCTAAGAACCAGACATGTTCAAAGTAAGTATAGCTTAGTTTTACCAGACCACTGAGCTGATTAACAGCTCTCCTAGGGCTGGCCCGAAGGATTAGACTTATTTTACGTGGCTAAGAACCAATTGGTTACTTTGCAACGGGACCTACAGCTTATTGTGGAATCCGAACCACATTATAGCGAGAAATGAATTTCTATCACCAGAAATAAATTCCTCTAACTCTTCATCAGCCGGCGGCGGGAATCGAACTCCGGCCCATCGAATGACGGTCTGAAGCTCAACCAACTCGGCCAACAAAGGGTTGCCAGACATGTTCAAAGAACAACAGATGGAAATAACATCTCACCCATAAGCAAGAAGTGCGATGTGAAAGACGAGACCATAAACCACATAGCAAGCGAATGTCCGGTGCTTGCAGAGAGCCAATACAAAAAGAGGCATGATTCAGTAGCAAAAGCCCTCCATTGCAGCCTGCGCAAGAAACACCAGCTAGCTTGCAGTAATAAGTGGTACGAACACCACCCTGAGGGAGTGATAGAAAACGATCAGGCAAAGATCCACTGGAACTTTGGTATCAGAACAGGTAGGGTGATACGTGTCAATAGACCAGACGTGACGTTGATTGACAAAACCAAAAAGAAAGTATCAATCATTGATGTGGCAGTACCACGGGACACCAGAGTAGATGAGAAGGAAAGAGAAAAAACTGATAATTATCAAGACCTGACAATCGAAATAAGAAGGATATGGGATATGCCAGTGGAAATTGTACCCATAACCATAGGAACACTAGGCATGATCCCAAGATCCCTGAAAAGGAACCTGGAAAAACTAGATGCCGAAGTAGCTCCAGGACTCATGCAGAAGAGTGTGCTACTAGAAACAGCGCACATAGTGAGAAAAGTGATGACTCCTAAGGAGGTGGGATGCAACCCGGAACCCCACACTTTAAAAACCACCCAGTCGGATAGGATGACTGTGATAGAAAAAAAAAAAAAATTACAGACACTATGGCGATTATATCCACACCAAGACAAACCATTACTTAAATTCAACTATATTATAAAGATTCTTTCCTCTGGTTGTCCAAAACGACTGCAGCCTTTTAAAACGTATTCGCAACAGAAGCGTCACATTTATCGTTTATGATTCGAAAACGAGATTTGTCATTCTTTTGGAAAACTGTGTCAAATGTCCGTGAAATGCGGAAGCGATTGGTTCTGCCGAATTAAAACGAAATCTCCAATATTATTGCCACGTATCAAATGCTGAATAGGTCGGTATCACCGGATGTTATCGAGTTCGTAATAAAAAAAAAAAAGCAAGCAAGCATCAGACTGAATTGGAAATTAATAATAATAATAATAATAATAATAATAATAATAATAATAATAATACGCTTCATTTAAGCTCAAAGCCATATATCAATACACAAATGAGGCGGTTAGTTGCAGAGGGGGGTAATCACCACTTTTCTCGGTTTTGAGTTTTGTATAGCATTGTATTGTCAGTACTTCTAGTTTCTGAAAACGCATCACAAACCCTTCCCTGACATCGGCAAAACGGTAGAAAATCGCTTCGAGTAAAGTTATCTATTCGCATCTAGCGAATGGCGCCGGACGAGCGTCTGCAAGTGCAAGTCAGTGAGAGGTATTCACCACCCAAACCGCCTCGCTCAGTGCTCACAGGCTGGAAGCGGGTAACCAATAGGAGCACGTCTTACTGATTCGCGGCTCTCTCGGCCAATCAGCAGCGCTCTAGCGTCCCGTGAGGAGCCTTCCCGGCATTCTGTCCCTTTAAACTTGACACGGTTGGTTGTGTAAAGTGCCTTCTCCGTGTTTTTCGGTAATTACTCTGTAATTTTGTGATTATTATTATTACTATCACAGTCACTAAAAAAAATAACAATTATTATTATGCAAGGTATAATATTGTGCAGTGTTTATTAATAATAACTGTAATCATCGAATAGTATTGTTATTTAATCAGAAAAAAAATAATACCAAAGAATTTAATCACCCTTGTTTAAGTAAAAAATACCAGAGAATGTTCACCTGCTGTTGGTTGTTTGTTTAAAACGTAAAACATACCAGAGATTGTTCACCTGCTGTTCGTTGTTTGTTTAAAACGAATGATATTGCTTAACAAACATAGTACGAAATAAAAAAAAAAAAAAAGACAATGTGCCACAGATGGTTAGGCCTATAGTTAGAGCTGGGAAGCGATGCAGAGCGTCGGTTTCACGACGCACAAGATGTCTGAATCAGACATGTTGTTTTTCAGTAGTATTCGGCAGTCTGAATAGCTGCAGGCCCCTGTTGCGTAGCTGGCTGAACAGAGCGTCTTTGTTAGTGGATGGAGATTAATTTTTTATCTCGGGGTCCAACGGCCGAAGTTACTTGAAAAAAATGCAATGGTGTGGGTGGACCCGGAACTGCTATTGGGCGAGAGAGAGAGAGAGAGAGAGAGGCAGTGAAAAAACAATACTATTGCATGACTGTGTTAGATAACAAGCGTTATGAAAGCCAACGCACATCAATGTCCTCTCGTCAGTGAAGCTTAGGGTGCGTACGGAAGAAAGGCAACAGCTGACTGGTTCCTAGGGTAATTGACCTTTAGCTCAGGCTCTTTGGGCGCATTCGTGGCCGAGTGTATTTTTATTGTTTTGCACGTCTTTGAGTACAAAATAGTATTAAAATGTTTATAATAATGCTAGGTAGGAAAATAAACTCGAAACTTTAAAACAGCAAATTTATTTTGTATCGATTTTTCAGTAGCAACCATTTTTTTTTGCGGCACTTTCAGGGGCGCGTGTACGCGCGCAAATTGCACACAGTTGCATAATAGCGTTCGAAATTAATGTATAATGATACTTTTAGGAATATAACTAAATTTAAAGGGATTTTAAGTTGTAAAAAAAACACATTAGGAATCTTTTTGCGCATACTGCGCGCACGCATGCGCGCGCACAAAAATGCTGAAAAATTTGTGTGTATTAGATACACACAATACGTATAAAACACTTTTTTTTAGGAAATGAACATCAATTAAAGTGTTTTTTAACCTAATAAATGCATATTAAAAAAAGGAGAAAAACGGAGATATTTTTGGCAATATTCAAAATGCGAATATATTAAGAAATTTGTTTTTTTACATAAAGTAGAAGAGATGAGCTAATTTTTAAGACCAACCCCAGCTTTCTAGCTCCCTTCATTCAAGTTATCGCTTGTTGAATATTGCCAAACTTTAACTGCGTTTTTCTCCACTTTTTTAATTTTGGCGCTTACCTTCCTCTGCAACTAACCGCCTCAAATAAGACACAGTAGGGATTATCCTAAATACGGTTAGATAACAAAGAACACTGAGTAGTTTTACTAAAAAAAATAAATAAATAAATACATAAATAAATAAATAAATAAATAAATAAATAAATAATAATAATAATAATAATAATAATAATAATAATAATAATAAGTAGATAGAGAGAAAAATGAATTGCTACTCTCATATAATAATAATGATAATAAAATATCACGAAGTTATCAGGCTTATCTTACTTTTTCCAAAATGCAGAATACACAAAATAAATAAATACATAAACTGAAAATTAAAAGATATGAAAGGATAATTTCTGAACATGTTTAATCTTTCGTAAACAAGAAACAACTTGGGTGAGCAGTATTGCAGAAAACTACGTAATTAGTAAGTAAAAAAATAGATAATCTTTTAAAATCTGTCTAATTATTTTCATAATCCAACAGAAGCCTGGGACACATTTTGTTCGTTTTTATAAGAACTAAATAGCATATAATTCATTGAACAATGTTTATGTCGTGCACTTACAATAATTTAATTCAGCTTTACAACATAAAAAAAAATTAGTGAAAACATGTGCGATGTTATGTTCTCCTGAAAAAAATCTGTATATGATTTCGAGGTAGGTCACAGCGTTACGTTTCCTTAAAAAATGAATTAAAAAACTATTAAAATTCATTGAACAATGTCTATGTCGTGCATTTACAATAATTTAATTCAACTTTACAAAATTAAAAAAATGAGTCAGAACATGTACGATGTTATGTTACCCTAAAAAAAATCTGTACATGATTACGAAGTAGGTTACTGTGTTACGTTCCCTTAAAAAATGAATAAAAAAAACCGAGAATATAAGATTTAAGGGTGGTACAGTGATTTTTATGGTACATCTTGAAGCAGGAATACTACAGTACATTCCAGTTTCAGGGAATCCTGCCATCATAGCTACTAATGTTTATGCTAGGGTAGGATAGTATGGGAGAGGATGGCAGATAGTAGGGGAGGTATGCTAGGGTACGATAGTATGGGAGAGGATGGCAGATAGTAGGCGAGGTATGCTAGGGTAGGATAGTATCGAAGAGGATGGCAGATAGTAGGGAACGTATGCTAAGGTAGGATAGTAAGGGAAAGGATGGCAGATAGTAGAGGAGGTATGCTAGGGTAGGATAGTATGGGAGAGGATGGCAGATAGTAGGGGAGGTATGCTAGGGTAGGACAGTATCGAAGAGGATGGCAGATAGTAAGGGAGGTATGCTATGGTAGGATAGTATAGAAGAGGATGGCAGATAGTAGGGAACGTATGCTAAGGTAGGATAGTAAGGGAGAGGATAGCATATAGTAGGGGAGGTATGCTAGGGTACGATAGTATCGAAGAGGATGGCAGATAGAAGGGAACGTATGCTAAGGTAGGACAGTAAGGGAGAGGATGGCAGATAGTAGGGGAGGTATGCTAGGGTACGATAGTATGGGAGAGGATGGCAGATAGTAGGCGAGGTATGCTAGGGTAGGATAGTATCGAAGAGGATGGCAGATAGTAGGGGAGGTATGCTAGGTTAGGATAGTATCGAAAAGGATGGCAGATAGTAGGGGAGGTATGCTAGGGTAGGATAGTATCGAAAAAGATGGCAGATACTAGGGGAGGCATGCTAAGGTAGGTTAGTATCGAAGAGGATGGCAGAGAGCAGGGGAGGTATGCTAGGGTAGGATAGTATCGAAAAGGATGGCAGATAGTAGGGGAGGTATGCTAGGGTAGGATAGTATCGAAGAGGATGGCAGATAGTAGGGGAGGTATGCTAGGTTAGGATAGTATCGAAGAGGATGGCAGATAGTAGGGGAGGTATGCTAGGGTAGGATAGTATCGAAGAGGATGGCAGATAGTAGGGGAGGTATGCTAGGGTAGGACAGTATCGAAGAGGATGGCAGATAGTAGGGGAGGTATGCTAGGGTAGGATAGTATCGAAGAGGATGGCAGATAGTAGGGAACGTATGCTAAGGTAGGATAGTAAGGGAGAGGATGGCAGATAGTAGGGGAGGTATGCTAGGGTACGATAGTATCGAAGAGGGTGGCAGATAGTAGGGAACGTATGCTAAGGTAGGACAGTAAGGGAGAGGATGGCAGATAGTAGGGGAGGTATGCTAGGGTACAATAGTATGGGAGAGGTTGGCAGATAGCAGGGGAGGTATGCTAGGGTAGGATAGTATCGAAGAGGATGGCAGATAGCAGGGGAGGTATGCTAGGGTAGGATAGTATCGAAAAGGATGAAAGATAGTAGGGGAGGTATGCTAGGGTAGGATAGTATCAAAAAGGATGGCAGATAGTAGGGGAGGTATGCTAAGGTAGGTTAGTATCAAAGAGGATGGCAGATAGTAGGGGAGGTATGCTAGGGTAGGATAGTATCGAAAAGGTTGGAAGATAGTAGGGGAGGTATGCTAGGGTAGGATAGTATCGAAGAGGATGGCAGATAGTAGGGGAGGTATGCTAGGGTAGGATAGTATCGAAGAGGATGGCAGATAGTAGGGGAGGTATGCTAGGGTAGGATAGTATCGAAGAGGATGGCAGATAGTAGGGGAGGTATGCTAGGGTACGACAGTATTGAAGAGGATAGCAGATAATAGGGGAGGTATGCTGGGGTAGGATAGTATCGAAGAGGATGGCAGATAGTAGGGGAGGTATGCTAGGGTATAACAGTATCGAAGAGGATAGCAGATAGTAGGGGAGGTATGATAGGGTAGGATAGTATCGAAGAGGATGGCAGATAGTAGTGGAGGTATGCTAGGGTACGATAGTATTGAAGAGGATGGCAGATAGTAGGAGAGGTATGCTAGGGTACGACAGTATCGAAGAGGATGGCAGATAGTAGGGGAGGTATGCTAAGGTACGACAGTATCGAAGAGGATGGCAGATAGTAGGGGAGGCATGCTAGGGTAGGATAGTATCGAAGAGGATGGCAGATAGTAGGGGAGGTATGCTAGGGTACGATAGTATCGAAGAGGATGACAGATAGTAGGGAGGTATGCTGGGGTAGGATAGTATCGAAGAGGATGGCAGATAGTAGGGGAGGTATGCTAGGTAGGATAGTATCGAAGAGGATGGCAGATAGTAGGGGAGGTATGCTAGGGTACGACAGTATCGAAGAGGATGGCAGATAGTAGGGGAGGTATGCTAGGGTAGAATAGTATCGAAGAGGATGGCAGATAGTAGGGGTGGTATGCTAGGGTAGGATAGTATCGAAGAGGATGGCAGATAGTAGGGGAGGTATGCTAGGGTAGGATAGTATAAAAAAGGATGGCAGATAGTAGGGGAGGTATGCTAGGGTAGGATAGTATCGAAAAGGATGGCAGATAATAGGGGAGGTATGCTAGGGTAGGATAGTATCGAAGAGGATGGCAGATAGTAGGGGAGGTATGCTAGGGTACGACAGTATTGAAGAGGATGGCATATAGTAGGGGAGATATGCTAGGGTAGGATAGCATCGAAGAGGATGGCAGATAGTAGGGGAGGTATGCTAGGGTACGATAGTATCGAAGAGGATGGCAGATAATAGGGGAGGTATACTAGGGTACGACAGTATCGAAGAGGATGGCAGATAGTAGGGGAGGTATGCTAGGGTAGGATAGTATCAAATAGGATGGCAGATAGTAGGGGTGGTATGCTAGGGTACGACAGTATCGAATAGGATAGCAGATAGTAGGGGAGGTATGCTAGGGTACAATAGTATCGAAGAGGATGGCAGATAGTAGGGGAGGTATGCTACGGTACGACAGTATCGAAGAGGTTGGCAGATAGTAGGGGGAGGAAATGCTAGGGTACGACAGTATCGAAGAGGATGTCAGATAGTAGGGGAGGTATGCTAGGGTACAATAGTATCGAAGAGGATGGCAGATAGTAGGGGAGGTATGCTACGGTACGATAGTATCGAAGAGGTTGGCAGATAGTAGGGGAGGTATGCTAGGGTAGGATAGTATCGAAGAGGATGGCAGATAGTAGGGGTGGTATGCTAGGGTACAACAGTATCGAAGAGGATAGCAGATAGTAGGGGAGGTATGCTAAGGTAGGTTAGTATCGAAGAAGATGGCAGATAGTAGGGGAGGTATGCTAGGGTAGGATAGTATTGAAGAGGATGGCAGATAGTAGGGGAGGTATGCTAGGGTACAATAGTATTGAAGAGGATGGCAGATAGTAGGGGAGGTATGCTAGGGTAGGACAGTATCGCAAGAGGATGGCAGATAGTAGGGGAGGTATGCTAGGGTAGGATAGTATCGAAGAGGATGGTAGATAGTAGGGAAGGTATGCTAGGGTGCGATAGTATCGAAGAGGACGGCAGATAGTAGGGGAGGTATGCTAGGGTCGGATAGTATCGAAAAGGATGGCAGATAGTAGGGGAGGTATGCTAGGGTACAACAGTATCGAAGAGGATGGCAGATAGTAGGGGAGGTATGCTAGGGTAGGATAGTATTAAAGAGGATGGCAGATAGTAGGGAAGGTATGCTAGGGTATGATAGTATCGAAGAGGATGGCAGATAGTAGGGGAGGTATGCTAGGGTAGGATAGTATCGAAAAGGATGGCAGATAGTAGGGGAGGTATGCTAGGGTAGGACAGTATCGAAAGAGGATGGCAGATAGTAGGGGAGGTATGCTAAGGTAGGTTAGTATCGAAGAGGATGGCAGATAGTAGGGGAGGTATGCTAGGGTAGGATAGTATCGAAGAGGATGGAAGATATTAGGGGAGGTATGCTAGGGTAGGACAGTATAGAAGAGGATGGCAGATAGTAGGGGAGGTATGCTAAGGTAGGTTAGTATCGAAGAGGATGGCAGATAGTAGGGGAGGTATGCTAGGGTAGGATAGTATCGAAGAGGATGGCAGATAGTAGGGAATGTATGATAAGGTAGGATAGTATGGGAGAGGATGGCAGATAGTAGGGTAGGTATGCTAGGGTAGGATAGTATTGAAGAGGATGGCAGATAGTAGGGAAGGTATGCTAGGGTAGGATAGTATGGAAGAGGATGGCAGATAATAGGGAAGGTATGCTAGGGTAGGAAAGTATGGAAGAGGATGGCGGACAGTGGGGTAGGTTGAGAATGATGATCATTCGATACTTGGAAAATAAAATTCACAAGCAGAAAAGCTGGTTCACAATATTATGACTGGAGGTGAGCACTCTGTGAGTCCAACAGCAACTTCTTGACATTTCATCAACGGTGACTCACGTCTTAATCGTGTCATTCTTTTAAGGAATGTCTCATCATTTGTAGAATGAGTGATACTTAGGCATATTTTCATGGAACGATTCATTTTTTTTTTTTTATTAAGAGAATGTTTCAGGAATGTATCACAATTTACTCTTGGAATTCTACTGTGGAAAAGTTAAGTATACCTTAGTTTTACCAGACCACTGAGCTGGTTAACAGCTCTCTTTGGGCTGGCCAGAAGGATTAGACTTATTTTACGTGGCTGGAAACCAATTGGTTACCCCAGCAACGGACTTATATTTTCCTAAATGGTATATTTTATGAAATTAGTCACATTTCCCTTTATGGATTCTTTTGTAGAATGACTCATTTTTATTCGACTTTCTAGACCAGTTCCAATGAATGTGGATGGACATTTCTGTGAGGCAGAAATAACACTTAATTGATGTATATATCTAGACACGTTTACCTACCACTTCAGAGCATCAAGTAACTTTGCCTTCATTTTTTTGTTCCTTATTTTAACTACTATGTAGTTATGTAAATATATTTATATGCTAAATAAAATATCTCTCAGCTTTTATAATGATTAAACTAATATAAATCTATTTGCTACTTAAATAATTGAAATTTATCCAAACTGTCGAATATCCAATAGTCATTAAACATTAAAAATATTGCTCTCATGTTCTATACCTTTACATAATTTCATTGTTTTACTAAGTTAATGTAGTCGAAGGTTAAATATAAGTGTAATATTTGTCGCAGTAGACACCTTTCTGTTGAATAAAAAAAATATTTGCCATCTGATATCAAAAGACTTGTACAGGGAGAAAGAAAAGCGTATCATATAATTCATTCCTTTTTTTTCAAGAAATTTTGTTGATTAAAATAAAAAAAGAATTGAGTAATTAATTTTCTGATAAAAAAAAAAACACGTGAAAACTAATTTTATAGATTCGTGGTTCATTTTTCTCTTGTTTTATCCTGTTTTATCCCATGTTTATTATTACTCCCGTTAATGTGATTTTTATAGCATCTTATAATATATTAATTTCGTTATTGCATCTTTATCTCTATAGTATTATTGCAAAATGTCAGACAAACGCCTACAAAAACATACAGACCTGAAAGTTTAGGCAGAGAGAGAGAGAGAGAGAGAGAGAGAGAGAGAGAGAGAGAGAGAGAGAGAGAGAGAGAGAGAGAGAGAGAGAGAGAACACTTCAGCAAACACACATACCCAGGCACAAAGAACTAGAAAAAGTAGGTGTGTGTGTGTGAGAGAGAGAGAGAGAGAGAGAGAGAGAGAGAGAGAGAGAGAGAGAGCACTTTAGCAAATACTTGTAATCAAACAGAGCTAAAAAGTAAGCAAGAGAGACAGAGACAGATAGAACGTCAAATAATGGCAAGCACTTAAAGAACAAAAACGAGAGAGAGAGAGAGAGAGAGAGAGAGAGAGAGAGAGAGAGAGAGAGAGAGAGAGAGAGAGCACTTTAGCAAACACTTATAACCAGGCATAAAGAGCTAAAAAAAAGTAGGAGAGAGAGAGAGAGAGAGAGAGAGAGAGAGAGAGAGAGAGAGAGAGAGAGAGAGAGAGAGAGAGAGAGAGCACTTCAGCAAATACTTATAATGCAACACAAAGAGCTAAAAGGTAAGCGAGACAAACAGACAGAGGGAAAGTCAAATAGTGGCAACACTTAAAGAAAGAAAGAGAGAGAGAGAGAGAGAGAGAGAGAGAGAGAGAGAGAGAGAGAGAGAGAGAGAGAGAGCACTTTACCAAACACATAAGGACACAAACTGCAAAAAAGGTAGGTGAAGGAAAAGTATGAGAGAGAGAGAGAGAGAGAGAGAGAGAGAGAGAGAGAGAGAGAGAGAGAGAGAGAGAGCGAATTACTCATCTGAGGGTTGGAGTTCCACGAATTCTTCTCTGTTTCTCTTCCGCACGGAAAGAGAATTCGTCAACGAATAGATAATTATTTTCAAATATTTGAGGAGACAAAAGTGAATCATTAGGTATTCCTTTACTTTTGTCAGTGTAAATATGATGGGAATATCGAGTAATTTTGAAATTAACCTCTTCAGTCCAAAAAGGGAATGTGTGATATATTCACCGCGTTTAAACATCAATAAACAAAAAGAACCAGTGGATCGATCATTATATTTACAATTTTATAATTAGTATATCAATTTAAATAATATAAAATTGAAATGGTGTTTATTGATAATATCAGGTTAATTCTATAACTAAAATCATCATATAACTCAGCACAATATACACGCACACACACACACATATATATATACATATATATATATATGTGTGTGTGAGAGAGAGTACCACTAAAAAGTAATGCCCCTCGGTTTTCAGCAAATATTTTTGGGGGTGAAGTTGCTATCCCTAAGCCAGTCTCGGAAATAACGTAAGGGGTTTATACATGGTATTGTCTAGCAATTCCTAACGGTCACCTGCCCAATTACTAACCTGACCTAGCGGTGTAGCGAACGACTTATTACCTTAAAAAATATTTCACATATAAAATTGCCATTTGTAAATTTTTATTAATATCGCATTATAATGGAAACTGGTTATATTTATAAAACCCTCATTTGGGTAGAAAAGGAAAACGCCACCAACTCGCACATTCCTTTCCACCTTCTGAAACTTCGGTAATTAGAAAGTAGAAGATAAATTTGAAACTTTTCCTAAGAGAAAGAAGAAAAAGAAAATATAAATGAATTCCTGAACTTTGTGGAAATGATATAATAATTCTTGGAATTCTCTATAATTTAAATAATTTTCCTTCGTATTTATTTATTTATTTTTATAATAATCATGAGCCTTTGGGCTTCCTGCTAACTCGTTAATCATCGTGAGGCAAGGGAAGGTTGTCCTGTAGGGGGAGACTGAGGGTGTTAATCATCCTGAGGAGGGGGGAAATGGCTCCGTGTTGGGGAGGCGGAGGGTATTTTAATCCTCCAGAGGTGTAGGAAAGGGGTCCTGTGTGGTTAGGGTGGTGTTAGGGGTGGAGGAAGGATTTTTCCCACACAATGAATAATTCCCAACCCCGAAAAGAACAGTGATCATACTACCCCTCTCCCTGTAACCCCAGCCCTTCGCCCCCCTCTCCTCCTCCAACCCCCTCCTCCCTCCCCCACTTCTCCCGGAACCGTTCCTCAACCTCTCCCATAACA
>NC_089752.1:63167819-63170319 GCF_040412425.1 Macrobrachium rosenbergii
TTGCACGTAGCCATATTATGACTATTTATCACATCACCATGATTCATATACAATCAGAAAGCTACAAACGTCCTTTAATATCCAATTCACTCTACCTCGGAAGTAATATATTTTCATATATGTTACCGAAGGGGAATTTTTAGTTGATAATAAGTCCACCGTCCGTGGGTCGAACCAGCGACGGACGAGGAATCAGGACTACAGTGACACACTAACCAGTCGGCCACAAGAGAGGGTATAGTGAATACCATCTCCCATCAACCCACCCGTCGAACTCAGGTGTTTTGCGTTTGGAGACGATATCCACCCACCTCTGCCATGTTGACCGTGTAGTGCGTTTGTCGCACGTAGCCATATTATGACTATTTATCACATCACCATGATTCATATACAATCAGAAAGCTACAAACGTCCTTTAATATCCAATTCACTCTACCTCGGAAGTAATATATTTTCATATATGTTACCGAAGGGGAATTTTTAGTTGATAATAAGTCCACCATCCCGTGGGGTCGAACCAGCGACGGACGAGGAATCAGGACTACAGTGACACACTAACCAGTCGGCCACAAGAGAGGGTATAAGTGAATACCATCTCCCATCAACCCACCCGTCGAACTCAGGTGTTTTGCGTTTGGAGACGATATCCACCCACCTCTGCCATGTTGACCGTGTAGTGCGTTTGTCGCATCGTAGCCATATATTATGACTATTTATCACATCACCGTGATTCATATACAATCAGAAAGCTACAAACGTCCTTTAATATCAATTCACTCTACCTCGGAAGTAATATATTTTCATATATGTTACCGAAGGGAATTTTTAGTTGATAATAAGTCCACCGTCCCCGTGAGGTCGAACCAGCGACGGACAAGGAATCAGGACTACAGTGACACACTAACCAGTCGGCCACAAGAGAGGGTATAAGTGAATACCATCTCCCATCAACCCACCCGTCGAACTCAGGTGTTTTGCATTTGGAGACGATATCCACCCACCTCTGCCATGTTGACCGTGTAGTGCGTTTGTCGCACGTAGCCATATTATGACTATTTATCACATCACCGTGATTCATATACAATCAGAAAGCTACAAACGTCCTTTAATATCCAATTCACTCTACCTACCGAAGTAATATATTTTCATATATGTTACCGAAGGAATTTTTAGTTGATAATAAGTCCACCGTCCCGTGGGGTCGAACCAGCGACGGACGAGGAATCAGGACTACAGTGACACACTAACCAGTCGGCCACAAGAGAGGGTATAAGTGAATACCATCTCCCATCAGCCCACCCGTCGAACTCAGGTGTTTTGCGTTTGGAGACGATATCCACCCACCTCTGCCATGTTGACCGTGTAGTGCGTTTGTCGCACGTAGCCATATTATGACTATTATCAACTAAAAATTCCCCTTCGGTAACATATATGAAAATATATTACTTCCGAGGTAGAGTGAATTGGATATTAAATGACGTTTGTAGCTTTCTGATTGTATATGAATCACGGTGATGTGATAAATAGTCATAATATGGCTACGCGCGCACAAACGCACTACACGGTCAACATGGCAGAGGTGGTGGATATCGTCTCCAAACGCAAAACACCTGAGTTCGACGGGTGGTTGATGGGAGATGGTATTCACTTATACCCTCTCTTGTGGCCGACTGGTTAGTGTGTCACTGTAGTCCTGATTCCTCGTCCGTCGCTGGTTCGACCCCACGGACGGTGGACTTATTATCAACTAAAATTCCTTCGTAACATATATGAAAATATATTACTTCCGAGGTAGAGTGAATTGATATTAAAGGACGTTTGTAGCTTAATTGTATATGAATCACGGTGATGTGATAAATAGTCATAATATGGCTACGCATGACAAACGCACTACACGGTCAACATGGCAGAGGTGGGTGGATATCGTCTCCAAACGCAAAACACCTGAGTTCGACGGGTGGGTTGATGGGAGATGGTATTCACTTATACCCTCTTGTGGCCGACTGGTTAGTGTCACTGTAGGCCTGATTCCTCGTCCGTCGCTGGTTCGACCCGGACGGACGGTGGACTTATTATCAACTAAAATTCCTTCGTAACATATATGAAAATATATTACTCTGGAGGTAGAGTGAATTGATATTAAAGGACGTTTGTAGCTTTCTGATTGTATATGAATCACGGTGATGTGATAAATAGTCATATATATATATATATATATATATATATATATATATATATATATATATATATATATATATATATATATATATATATATATATATATATATATATATATATGTATATATATATATATATATATATATATATATATATATATATATATATATATATATATATATATATATATATATATATATATATATATATATATATATATATATACATATAATGAGTGTGTGTGTGTGTGTGTGTAAAATGTAAGAAGATAATACTGAAACAACAACGAAAACACTAATAATAATAATAATAATAATAATAA
>NC_089752.1:63175319-63177819 GCF_040412425.1 Macrobrachium rosenbergii
AGAGAGAGAGAGAGAGAGAGAGAGAGAGAGAGAGAGAGAGAGAGAGAGTATAATAAAAAGGAAACTTGAATTCTAGAGAGAGAGAGAGAGAGAGAGAGAGAGAGAGAGAGAGAGAGAGAGAGAGAGAGAGTATAATAAAAGGGAAACTTGAATTCTAGAAAATATCAGAAAAAAGTTAGATTCCAATAAGCCTGTAGACTGTACATGTTGTGCGCTTGGAAGAGAGAGAGAGAGAGAGAGAGAGAGAGAGAGAGAATGCAATTCAATTTAGCCAGTACCTTCAGACTCGCAGCATCGTTGCAAAGTGCTTACGCTTTGGAGAATTACGCCACTTCACAACTTTATAAACGCCCTCCCCGCCACCAAATTCTAGAGGATCAAAGCGACCCCTCGCTTTGTTTCCCCCATTAATGAAGGTAAGAAAATGAAGGCTCAAAATTCCTTGTTTTTTTATATTCTCCCGAGAATTAATGACCCGACGAACTCGGCGTGTCGAGTCAGGCCTTTTGTTCTGTCAGGCAAAGTGCATGAACATGCAAATTCGCCTGCGGATATCGGTGGCCTCTACGGCAAACAAAAACAAAAACAAAAACTCGTAACTGGTCCCAGTAAACGTGAAAAGGACAGGAATTCGTGCGACTTTTAAAATCGTCAGCGGCAAAAGTTTATTAGTAGCGGCAACAGGAGCAGATGTAACCGCCAAACGACCAACAAGTGAAGGGAGAATTGTCCTTTTAAATTTGCATTTGATTATCTTTTCTTAATAACAAGTTCTTGAAGGTCGTTGAACGGTGTCCCAGCCAGGACGAATGAATTTAGTCGCTGCTGTTGGCACGATTGAGGGGAATCACTTTTTTTTAATGGTATGTTAAAAAAAAAAAAAAAAAAAAAATAATAATAATAATAATAATAATAATAATAATAATACTATTTTTGTGAACAACTCAATGAAATAAATTAACAATAATGTTGGTTAGATAATGTTTACAGGATATATCTAGACAGCATCAATGTTGTTGACTTCAATCCTAATTGATAATAATAATAATAATAATAATAATAATAATAATAATAATAATAATAATAATAATAATAATAATAATAATAATAAGTAACATTTTCAAGTGTCTCACAGATACGAATAATGTTGAATATTCGTTGTGTGATGAGATATAATGAGGCATCATTATCTGGGAATTTTGGGAATGAGTAAAACTTCTGTTATCTCCTGCAAGGAGAGCACATGAAGGTGCAAATCTATGGATTTCGTGATTGTTTCAATAGATAATTAAATTTTCAATAGGAGGTGACAGGCAAATAGTGGCTGAACAACTATTAGGAACCATAGTATAGGATTTGAATTCGGGTGGGGTTGTAAATATACGCAAAAATTTACGTATGAATGTCTTGTGGAATTATCCGATTCATTAGGATTTTGGTCATTAAGTTTCACAGAAACTGCTTTGGAAATCGATATTCAACATATTATTGGGTATATAAACACCCGTAGGGAAGACAGATGGTCTAATTAGGATACTGGGTATTTTCTAAGCTTTGTCGTTTGTTGCAATGAAGCTTTAATGTTTGCAAAATGGGATTTTAAAACTTTGAAACTGTTTCTCGGTGATTCAAAGCTTCTCTGATGCTTGGAAAAGTACTTTAAATCTTCAATGGTGCTTGCACAGGGACCTAAGAAATTCAATGATAATTTCCAGGGGACTTAAAACCTTCAATGGTTCTTGCACAGGGACCTTAGAAATTAAATCATAATTGCAAGGGAACCTTAAATCTTCAATTATACTTACACAGTGACCTTAGAGCTTCAATGATAATTACATGGGAACCTTAGATCTTCAATTGTGCTTGCAAAGGAACTAGAAATTCAATGATAATTGCAAGGGAGCCTTAGAGATTAAATTGCGCTTGCACAGTGACCTTAGAACTTCAATGACAATTGCAAGGGAACCTTAAATCTTCAATTGTACTTGCACAGGTGACATTAGAACTTCATTTATAATTGCAAGGGAACCTTAGATCTTCAACTGTGCTTGCGCAGGGACCTTAGAACTTCAATGACTATTGCAAGGGAACCTTAAATCTTCAATTGTGCTTGCATAGGGACCTTAGAACTTCAATGATAATTGCAAGGTAACCTTAGATCTTCCATTGTTCTTGGACAGGGACCTTAGAACTTCAATGATAATTGCAAGGGAACCTTAGCTCTTCAACTGTGCTTGCACAAGAACCTTAGAACTTCAATGACAATTGCAAGGGAACCTTAGACCTTCCATTGTGCTTGCACAAGGACCTTAGAACTTCATTGATAATCGCAAGACAACCTTAAATCTTCAGTTGTGCTTGCACAGGGAACTTAGAACTTCAATGACAATTGCAAGGGAACCTTAGACCTTCAATTGAGCTTACATAGGGACCTTAGAACTTCAATGATAATTGCAAAGGAACCTTAGCTCTTCAATGGTGCTTGCACAGGGGCCTTAGA
>NC_089752.1:63187819-63212819 GCF_040412425.1 Macrobrachium rosenbergii
GATATATACGAATATAAACACGTGTGTATGAATGTGTTTAGATACACACAAATGCATAAAAAATTGCAGTTTTAAACATGGCTGGAATGCTAAACGTTGAATTTTCTCACTGCAAATATTCTAAAAAACCATACTCTGAAAAGTCAGTATTGAGAGACGACTTATGCGATGTACAATCAAAATTACATTAAAAATGGCATTAAAAAAATTCGTGATAAGCTATTCGTCTTGAAAGACGAGTGAAAATAAACATTTTCATACCCCAGTCAGTTTTCATCACAAATCATCACAATTCATATTTTCCCGTGCTTGAACCATACTCACTTTAATTACTCTAGCCCAAACAATGACGTCACTTCACGACCCACCAATTAGACCACGAATCTTTGACGACAGGAAAAGCAAATACACTGAGGCCCCAAATCATTCATGAAAGTTGAAAGCAGAAAAAAGTAAAAACAAAGAAGAGGAAGAAGAGAAAACACTCTAATATTTAAGTCGTCGTCCCTTCTGAAAGAAAATAGTAATAGCTAAAAAACAAAAAAGAAATTAATGAATATTCCACCCACCTGAGGTTCGCTCCTATTTACCCAAAGATATTTTTGTTTGGTTTCGCCGTCCGGGAATGGTTGATTTACTTCAGTGTCTTCAAGTTATTGAAGGGGGGGGGGGAGGATCTCTCTCTCTCTCTCTCTCTCTCTCTCTCTCTCTCTCTCTCTCTTTATTTTTACTCTTTCTATTCTGTAATTTGTCTTTTTTATTTTATATTATTTTACTGATCGACAACTTACGTTGCATCCTTACCTGTACCACATAAAAACTGATAATTAAAATTACCATTATCATTATTCTAATAATAATAATAATAATAATAATAATAATAATAATAATAATAATAATAAAACTGTTGTTACTATTATAACTATTATTGTTTTAAAAGCATATACCATTTGTCATTAAGTAAATTACTAAAAGAAGCTATTGGCATTACTTTCAACAGTACGATAATCCTTTCAAAACGATTAAGACGCAGAGCATAATGAGTTAATCAATCAATTACTCATGAATTTCTCATTATCAGCAAACCATAAATATTTAATGCACTTTCTGCACAGAAATCTTACCCTTAATGATGTAATAATGCATAATGAATTATGAGTTCTTTGTCTTTGTTTGACAAAGTGAATCAAACCAGAAAATGCATCAATATAAGTCACTTAATGTCCTGTTCGATTTGGTGGTAATTTGTATCCATACTCCATTGGCGCTTTTACGCTCTTGAATCCAGTTTATGCTTCAATATTCGTAATCGGCATTGAAATTATTATAAGGCAATATAATCGAACGTAATTTCATAAGCAAAATACAAAACTTCGGAAGACTGAATTCAGTCTAGATAAGTGAGAGGGGACTAGGATGCATTACTGACGTATTTTTAAAACAAATAAAAATGATCTTTTTCCAAACAAAGAAAACTTGTAATTTAGGAGTTTTCAAAACGGGGAACTTTACTGAAGAATTAAATAATAACGCTTTCTCAGACTAAGGAACAAGACTTATGAATCTTAAAAAAAAAAAAACGTTGAAAAAATGTGAGCATTTCAAATACATGATATATAAGTAATCGGTGTCGCAATACTTGAGGTTAAAGACGAAGAAACGTCAATACTGATTTCTCTCAAAAGAGAAACAACACTTATTTCAAGGCAAAGAAAGTGGCAAGGTCTGAAATGCTAACAGATCGGCAAGTTGGGGTAACTGTTGGTTCTTCGTAAGCAGCGTCTTATAGCAACAACCCTTGTGACCATTTGGCAGCTGAAAATTAATGATAAAGAAGAGAAGCAAATAGAGGACATGATAGATAGAAGCGAGAGTTATTGGCTCGCATTTCGAGTGAGGGCTGAAAGAAGAACAGCAAGAAGTAGTAGTGTCACATAAGAGAAGACTGCAAACACTCGTGCACATAGGTGACATATATAGAAGACTGATAGCAATGCCAACCATATGTAAACCGAGTAAAGTAATATTGAAGATTTACTTTTCGGTAACTCGCGTGAGTTATTTCTTAGAAAAACATAATTTAAAAGGACATAAATCTCACCTAAGCGCAGTAAGTTGTGATGTTCGAGACTCTTTACATAAATATAATCAAGTAGAAGATATGCCTAAAAATTAGTTAGCTTCAGTTTCAAGGTTATTTTTGGAATTATATGATAACGAATTCGAACAGAAATTCCACTTTAAATGAAAGACATAGATATGCATTCATACATGTTTAAAGGGACTAGAAATATCTTTTGCTGACATTAATACTTGTCTGGACAAACATGTGACGGTAAATGATTACCTGTCATTATGTAACTAATGGAAAAGAGTAGGATACTGACTCAATATTTTCATGTTTATTTTCTTTAGGGGGGAGGGGGTTGCATAACTTATTGGAAATAGGGGTCCTGCTGTGCCTATTGACTCCGTAGCTATTTTGTAGGAGACAGGAAATCGAATAACGAAGGTAAATATGGACATAGCACGCTTATGTAAAATATCCAGCAACTGAGAGATGCAGCTATGAAAATGAGTAATTTTTAACGTCGAAATTATCAGTATAATTTACGCATATATAATGAAGGTATGTAATTACGTAACGATGAAATTTATATTTATATATGTATAATATATATATATATATATATATATATATATATATATATATATATATATATATATATATATATATATATATATATATATGTATATATACACACACACACACACACACACACACACTCATACTCATACTGAATATGTATATATATGTATATATATATATATATATACTGTATATATATATATATATATATATATATATATATATATATATATATATATATATATATATATATATATATATATATATATATATATATATATATATAACATTGGAAAATAAACATTTTCACCAGAGAGAAAAAAAGTTACGTCATAGTTTACTAACGTCCTGATATAAAATAAATCAAGCGATATTTAACAAGGACGCATTATACTTTATTGCAGGTCGTTTAGGATGGTGTTCATTAACAGAAAAACAATTAAATTAAAACTATGGATGTTAATGGGCATATGGTCTGGAATTTGCTGTAACAGTTTGCAAAAGGCTTTGAGCTTGGTGCATAACACGATGAAAATTATATATATATATATATATATATATATATATATATATATATATATATATATATATATATATATATATATATATATATATGTATGTGTGTGTGTGTGTGTGTGTGTGTGTTTGTATATATATATATATATATATATATATATATATATATATATATATATATATATATATATATAATTTTCATTCTCTCCATGGTAATTGTGGAACTCTTCTCTCATTTTCATATTAACACAAAGATGAAACCTTAGACTTTAAAATAAGGGCAAAAGGAAAAAAAGGCAACATCGTTAAAATGATCGAAATGAGATCTCTGGTAGAGATGATGACTGGTATTTGCATTAATGACAACAAATTGAGTCTTTTGGAGCCATCTTGTGAATAGATGAAACGAACTGTTTCTCTCTTTCTCTCTCTCTCTCTTGTCTGTCTCTGTATCCAATTAAAAATCACAGGGATGTACATATATACCTATTTGCATAAATTTATGTATATTGTATGAAAATAGTTAATTTTCAAATAACTTCAAACTCCTAGTATTTTTCGATAAGCCTTCCGTGTTTATATATATATATATATATATATATATATATATATATATATATATATATATATATATATATATATACATATACATATATATATATATATATATATATATATATATATATATATATATATATATATATATATATATATATATATATATATATATATATATATATATATATGTATATACATATATATAGTGTGTGGGTGCGTGTGTAGAATCTAATGGTCACTTTTACCGGGTACATATGTAATTGCAATAGCCGCAGTGCCCTCTTAACTGTGCAAAGTCGGTAGCGGGAAACGAACCCGCGTCACCATAATGACGACAGGGTCATGTTGCCGACCTGACCACAAGTAGGATAAAAGTCTGTTACCTCTCGAACATATATACAGTATACCTGTCGTTTTCAGATATATTTATTAGAGCTGGAATAGACCCATCCTCACCATCATAGCCAAGAAGGGTGAAAAATATATCTAGTCTCGTGGTCAGGTCGGCAACGTGACCTCGTAGTGATTATGGTGACGAGGGTTCGTTTCCTGCTACCGGACATCATTTCCTGCTACCGGACATCATAACCGCTTCAAATTTCTTGCACCTTGATCTTAAGGCTTTGCAGTGACAAGCGTATCCAAAAAAGCGCGAAGAATTTGAGAAGTTAGGAGGGTATTGTATTATTGCAATTATATATATATATATATATATATATATATATATATATATATATATATATATATATATATATATATATATATATATATATATATATGTTAGTTCCATAATTTGTTTATATGGATTTACGTTTAATAGTGTTTGCAAGCTCAGAGAGAGAGAGAGAGAGAGAGAGAGAGAGAGAGAGAGAGAGAGAGAGAGAGAATTCAGACTTGAGTAACCCGTAAATAATGGCATTATGATGACATTACACAAAGTTTGAGCAAACAATGAAACTTGGTAAATTAGTTCCTCAGTTCATAAGCTTTTTTTTTCTTTTATCCTCCTCTGCGGAAGTTAAGGAGAGATAACAAGTCTTTAACTAACCTATGAATCACAGGTTAATGACCTCATTTTGAGACCTTTTGTTTTAGACGGCATGAAGTTTGGAAACATTCGGGTGTAATAGGGAAACTGCGTCGGTGCCCCGGTGGTGGGGTTCCCCTATCCATTGTGTTTAGTTTTGTGTGTGGATCATATATACGCAGTGATATACGCTTTTATCTCCGCAATGGGACTGAATCTAAGGCCATTCATTTCTTTAACAACCCTATTCTTTCTTTGTCTCCCCTCTCTATCCTCTCTGCTGCTTTGTAGCTTCTCTCGCTTTCTGTTCTACAGATACTTTTATTTCAGCCACTGACTCATAAAGCTTAGAGCATCCATCATCCTCTCAGGTAGCCCTGTAAGCTACCTCTTCTAATTTGCTTTGTATTTTCTACATAAAGTATTATGGCCATTGCCCCAGTGAGTTTAAGGAAGCTCTCCTCCAAGTCATCAACCTCTTAATATCCGTCAAGCCATCTCTTCTCATATTTGTTCTACATTTCTTTTACATGTACTATTGTGACCAGCGCTCCAATAAGCTTGGAAAAAATCTCTTCTTCTCAATTAAGGCAGTTCCACTATACAAGCCACACTTGCTTTCTCAAAATCGTCAGTCTATGGACTGCTCTGCTCAGTGACTATTGGAAGTCAAGCCAATTTTGTTTTTCTAATTCATACCTTCTTCTAAATTCAAGTTCAATAGGTCCCTAACCCAACAATAAACGGTTCTGTAATGCACACAAATCCTTCAACTGAACTTAATATCTGAGATCATCAGTCTTGTTATGCAAACGACTTAGATTTGATCATTACTCTATTAAGCTTCCCAGCTGCGTAGTAATTCCACTCTCCACTCTCCCACGCTCATTGTACATACCAGGCTTGCTCACTCTCAGGTGCTGAGTGGAGACTGCACATACAAACACACGGAAACACGCAAACACGCGCTAAAACACGCACAGACACACAAAGTTTTTACTGTAGATGCGAAGAAGAACCTTTGGGAGATAGCTTCCAGATTATATGGTAATGAGTATACATTATATATATATATATATATATATATATATATATATATATATATATATATATATATATATATATATATATATGGATTATGTATATATGTATGTATGTTCCAGCATAACTCTGAACACATTGAGCAATTTCAACCAAACTTGGTACACATATGATTTACTATCTTGAAAAGAACACAGTGGGGGTAAGACATCACTGACACCTAAGGGCACCAAAGGGGGTGGGAGTGGAAGGGCTTTACTGAAACAGGGCTGGTTATGTCTGTAGACTTAGTAACTTTACGAATTTATCATACCTAATTTCGGTATATACACATGACTTACTATCTGGAAAAGAATACTGTGGAGGTAAGACATTAATGGCATCAAAGGGGGGTGGGGGTTGGAAAGGGAGTGACGGAGAGAGAGAGAGAGAGAGAGAGAGAGAGAGAGAGAGAGAGAGAGAGAGAGAGAGAGAGAGAGTTTATCAGTTGTCATTCAGACCTATCCCAGGCAGTGCCGGGCTAGTCAGCTAGTATGTATGAATATATATATATATATATATATATATATATATATATATATATATATATATATATATATATATATATATATATATATATATATATATATAGACATACATGCATACACACACACACACACACACACACACACACACACACACACACACACACACACACACACACATATATATATATATATATATATATATATATATATATATATATATATATATATATATGTATGTATATACATATATAAACATATATATATATATATATATATATATATATATATATATATATATATATATATATATATATATATATATATATATATATATATATATATATATATATATATATATATATATATATATATATATATATATATGTATATATGCTGTATATATATGGAAACAGAGAGAGATAAAGGAACGGAAAAAAAGGGAGGCAGATTATTTTATTGATGATAAGAATATCTCACTGTCAAAACAGCAAATACTAAAAACAGCACATGAACAATGTATGTACACAAACACACACGCACACACACATATATACACACACATATATATATATATATATATATATATATATATATATATATATATATATATATATATATATATATATATATATATTTTTATAAATATTTATGCTGTTCGCCCTCGAACATTTAGGGATAGAAATATCAGCCTGACTGAGACAGGAAATTGCTTTGTCCCAAGCTAGAAGCGTCTTCAGTTCAAACTTTATCATCCGTTGGAGAAAGGAATAGGTAGCATTTAGGCATTTAACCCCATAGGCTGGAAAGTTTGTAAACAAAATATGTTAGGGCATTAGGGACCTAAGCCTCAGAGAGGGTTTACGCTCAATGACCCCTAGTTATGGTGGCCCTTAAGCTTTATTCTATGCATTCGACGATGCCTTTGTCAAGGTCGGATTGCCCGGGCGTATAAGTCCTCCTCTGGAAGAACGGCGAGGTCGGGTCAGTGAGAGAGATCCCAGCGGTCACGGAACCAGGGTGACGCTGCGTGCGTGCCCGAACGATATTCTTATTCTTTATTACTTTCTCTCCTACGTCTATCTTAATTAGTGAATTGGGAAGACTGCCAGAATACGACTCCTGAGGTCCCTCGTTTGCGCAGCTAATCGCGTTCACGGTAAGTCCGATTCTTGTTGAAGCTTCGTCGATTGACTAGTACTTTTCTGTATTTCACATTTTTCTTTGTTTTCTTCCTTCAGCCACCACTTAGGTATATGTGTTTACGAAGTCTAGATTAAGTCAAATTATTTTATTGTTAGCTTCAACCCCATTATTCCAGTAAAATACCTAGGATTTAGGGTAAGCAAAATCAGGTTAAATCTCGATGCTTTTGTATGCCTCGCGTCCGAATGTTTGGAAGAACCGTTGCGTTTAAAATCAAATTCATCTCAAATATTCTTTGTTAAGGTTAATAACCCTTAACTGGCGACCTTTGGCTAATTAACGTCTGTCTTTGAGGTTAACTTTTGGCTTCAAGTGACAGGTTACGTGTAATCTTGGTTTGCAGGGCCGTAAAAATTACGTAAATTGAATAATACATGATCAACCAAGACCCTTCACACGTAACATTGGCGATCTTGTAGAATCTAAAGTACATTTTAGAGAAAGAATCTGGAGAAAAGGAAATTAAAATTACATTAATTCCAAAAAATAAAAGTCAGATATCGAACTCCATTTCATTCTTCCAAACAAGGAACGAGGCATAATAATAAGCAGTAAAGAGAATAGTATAACAAGTGTAGCGAGAATTAGCGTAGGAAAGGGTGCGTCGAGAGCAGAGAGTCATAATTTGTAACGGTTAAGACAAGGGCATTTTACCGTGTTCGGACCGTGAGAGAAGTCGTTCAAGTAACGTATCTTAAGGCCGGAAAAAGCGGAGCCTGTTTCATGTACACAAAGTAATTTAGAAATCGCGTCGGCAATTCCGATCGTTATTGTTTGCATATAGCGGGAATCATTCAAAAAACCGTGTCAGTGAAGTGGCGAACGAACGGAAGTAGTAATTGTATCATAAAATACATTTTCAGTAAAGTAAATTTGGTCCGTTCCAAATCACGCAAATCTATTCCATTGTTTGCCGAGGATGTTTCACCGCGAGAGAACGATAACAAAAAGACACAAAGTTGTTTGGTAATTTAGTTTTCCATCCGTAACGTAAAACGCTATGCATGATTGGTATATTTAAAGTAAAATCTGGATACCTGCATTTGTTTCGTTGTTTGAATTTGTGCTAAAAAGAAAATACCCGCCGCGCGGTTGTTTTGAAATTGGTCGAACTGTTTGTGAGAGAACGGCCATTTTGGGTTTTTTCTTCGCGCGAGGTTGTCTTTGAAACTTAGGCCTAACGGGATTTTCCGCCATCTTAAGACCTTGTTATTGTCATTCTCTGTTGTGACCACTCTGCTCCCAGCCCTTTTGGAACTACTTTCTCGGCGTAGTAGAAGTTAGACAGACTTGGTAGAAAAAAAAACAAAAACAAAAAATAATTTAGGCAGGGAAAGATAGGCCTTAGTTAGGAGTAATACCACAAGTTCCTATACGAATACCTACTATAAAAATCATATAAAGAAAATTTAAAATTTTTACGATAAACTTTTGTGACGTCGGCCCCGGAAAATTAAGATAATAAAGTAATCCCTAAGGAAGCCAAGACGACGCAACTATATCATTTTTATTAAGATCCATGCCATTGTGCATGTATAAAATCTTTGTTTACATGTTCTCAAGCAGCAAGAAATTCGCTGATTGAAACTCTCTCTCTCTCTCTCTCTCTCTCTCTCTCTCTCTCTCTCTCTCGTCATTCAAGTAAGCATTCCTAACCTAAGTGTACGTGACCCTCTTCAAAGAAAGAACGGCCGACACTAGGCTAATTAATTCGAATACTTAAACCAATTAAAAGAAAACACCTCTGTCCCCACAATAGATGAGGACAAGTTAAGAGTAATTACAATACAGTGATAAACTGTCGGTCACGAGTGAGGCCTGCTATCCAGACCGAAGCAAACAGTAGTTTTCACCCTCTGAAAAAAAGAAGGGGCCAGCACTGGGGCCGGTACTGGGACCAGCCACTCACGAGGATCTTTAAGAAAAAAAAAAAAAAAACCCAAATTCACTTTATTCCACAGTGCCAATAATTTGCAGCACTCATCACTGGAATAGCACTTCTCTCTCTATCTCTCTCTCTCTCTCTCTCTTTTACCTTCCCTTTCTCTCTCATTCGATTGTTGCACTCTGCAGGGGTGTAGAGTGCCTTTCCTCCCATATAGCCTAGTTGGACTCCAGTAGAGGGTCCCTAGGAACACATTGGCACCATAAGTGCCACCAAGCAAGAATCCAGAAAAATAAATAAAACAAAACAAAAGGGAACACAGAAGAGAAAGTTCTTCTGAACCTAACCTGCACCAGTGCCTAGGGATACTGAGTGCCACCAGTGTGACCTGTACACGGCACACCCAAACTACAGTGCCACCTTTTGAAAGGGTGCCACGTCATTGAAGAGACACTTCCTCGCTGCCCAAGTACGCCCAGTCGACCCGGTTAGACGCCCTTCCCCACCAGAACCATGGCAGCAGAGCATTATAAAACTTTCCTGGGGCTGGGGACGGCGGCAGGTCTCACCGGCTCGGAACTTACTACCTGGGTTAAGGAGCAAGTGGACGACTTGGCCAAGGGAGAAGGAAGAAAGACTCGAGCAGAGGAAGTATGAAGCCGAGCAGAGGAAGTATGAAGAAGAACGAAGGAAGTATGAAGCCGAGCAAAGGCAATATGAAGAGGAAAGAGAAGAAAGAAGGAGACAGCATGAGTTAGCCTGCAAGGAAACTGAGTTAGCCCTAAAGGAGAAGGAGCTCGAGCTTGAGAGAGCGAAAATGGAGAATGCCGAAGCTATGGCTAGCCATCAAGCCTCCAGTCCTACACCTGCTGCATCAAACGCTCCAATTTCGAGCATCAATTCTCTAGTCCCCAAGTGGACTGAGGACGAGCCAGAAGCATGGCTGGAGGAGATCGAGGCTCTTTTCGATAACTACAGCACCACGGAGACGGAGAGAGCCTTAATACTAGCCAAGCATATGGAGGGAAAAGCCAAGGCAGCGCTTCGCTCACTGGAGAAGAGCCAGAGAGGCAACATGGCGGAAGTTCGTAGAGTCATTACAAAGGCCTACGAGATAACCCCAGAAAATGGAGACAACGGTTCCGAGGTCTTGCCAAGGAAGTCGGCTGGTCTTGGACGGAATGGGCATGTCACAAAACCCAGTCCGGGACGCGCTGGTTCGACTCCTTGGCCTGCACGACGCTTGAGGATCTCTTCAATCGGACCATGCTAGAAGACCTTTTCCAATGTGTGCCAGGGCCCCTTGCGGTATATCTTAACGATAAACAGCCCTCCACACTTATGGAAGCTTGTCGCATGGCTGATTCGTGGGAAACTTTCAATCAGTCGCATAGCACCTCTCAGAAGCGAATCATCCCTCCGGCCTACCTCTCGAACTCCACTCGCCCGAAGAATGGACTGCCTAGCAAGACCCTGTGCAACTATTGCAAGAAGGGGGGCCACGCTGAAGCTGAGTGCCGATACAAACTCGGCACTAATAAGCAGCCTAACCCTACCAGCCAGGACTCCGCTCCTGATTCATCCGCTCAGCCCCTCCTCCAACAGTTACTGCAGGCCACCGAGCCCATCCAAAAGGCCCGTGCAAATCCTGTGGGGCTGCTAGCCACTACAATGCTGGATCTCCGGCCTGTCCACATCATGTCCCCACCACCAAATTTGTCAACCTAATCAGCACTTCATTCTCTGCGGCTGGTCCGCACGGATCCTTTTACCCCGAGAGACTGGAAACCCAGTACATCTCGGTGGCCCCTCTTCAGAGCACTAGCCTGCCCATGACCCTTCCGGTCACAGTAGACACTGCGGCAGATATTAGCCTGATCGCCAGGGCCCAAGTGCCAGCCGGTGCTGTGGTTGACGAAGAAACCCGGTGGGAAATGAAGTGGATAGAGGGCCACACCATTACCGTTCCTACGGTCCAACTCCAGGTAATGACACCTTGGGGCACGATACCCCACCGCCTTGGCGTGGTAGGTGGAATTCGGCCCGGAGTGGTCTTCTTGTTGGGTCGGGATCTTCTCTGCGGAAGCCCGTCACCAACGCCACTCCGCAGCCACGTTACCTCCTCCACGGAGGCCCCATCTAAAACTCTCAACCATGACAAACCTCCACCTTCCGCCCACCAAAGTGGTCCGCGGAAGGGGCGCCACCCAACCTATTTCAGGCCTAGCCCTCTCCAATCGCGAAGGGCTGGCCCACCAAGAGGTCCTCCCCCTCCACGAAGAGAGATTCAGGAGGAGCAGTACCGCTGCAGGACGTGCAAGCGGGCAGACCACTCCACAAATTGGAAGGGCTGCCCAAACAAGCAACGCCCAGCGGACGCCCCCGAACAAAACTCTAGGAGAGGCTACGATCTCCCGCTGGGGCAGGAATCTCTGCCGCAGCCAACCACAAGTCGTCCGCGAGGTAGTGCACCTCCGGACCCCTCATCAGGCATGCCTGACCCTCAACTGCTGCCAGTGCCACTTGCGAGCACTGAGCAGTGCCAGACTCCGTCCGCCACAGACGTTGAGCTACCAGTGGAAAAGGCCCCTATGCCGGGTCTAAATCATGAGGTGAACCCTCCTCCGGGAGATTTAGGATTCCCCATGCAGTTGATCATCGCGACTGGAGAGCCTCCAGCACCCGAAACTTCTTTGCAAGATTCTTCTTTGCAAAATTTGAATCCAGGGGATGAACCCTGGAGGATCGAAATGGTACCCCTTCCTTGGAAGACCAGGAACTGGCATCCTCGGACGCAGAAGTCGAGATCGCTCTCGCTCCGGTTGTCGCAGCAGCCGGAGTAGGAGTCCTCCGCAGCTTTTGCAGTTGCCCCTGACTTCGCGCCCGCTAGCCCTTCTGGCCTGTCCCCGGAGTCGGTGCTCTCATCACCTGCTAGGCCAGCTACTGATAGGCCTTGGAGGAAACCGAAGAAGAAGAAGAAGGGGCGGAAGAGAGCCCAGTAGTTGCCGAGCTATAAGCTCCTCCTGGCACTAGTGCCCTCTTGGCACAGTGCCCTAACATCTAAGAGTGATCCTGGCCCCTTGCCAAGAGAAGGTAGCCAGTGTGATCTCTTCCTTTTATTTGTACCTAGCCTAGGCCACCTTAAAGTACGGTACATCAATTTAGTAACCTTGTTCTTTCCACTTACCACCGAGCCGCAGTAATCATGTAAGTAGCCTAACTTATTTCAGTAATCTTAACTATTGTGAAACGAGCCACGATGCTCGTGACACGCATGGCCTAAGACCTCAGTGAGGCAACCCTCATGAATTAATTAGTAAATTTTAATTGTATTAAACATAAACCATGTTGTAATTTAGTTAGAATATTAACTCTTATGTTGGTGCTACGGTCGGGTTAGGATAGGTTAGGCTAGGGAATATCATAGAACGTACCACTAGGCTAGGTCTAAAACACATCATGATTGTAGGAGGTAGCCTATAATAACCGTGAGCACCTTCTAGTACTATTAGAATTAGGTTAAGTAGTGATTATAGCTCATGTCCTATCTAGGGTTAGGTAGTTCTGTAGCTAGGTAGGCTAACCAGGACTAATCTGCTCAGGGGAAGGAGAGTAACCTACGAGAGGCGAACAGCTTGCTTAGTATAGACCTTCACGCCCGAAAAGGGAGTGAAGGCCCTCTTAAAGGGGGGAGCTTTTATAAATATTTACGCTGTTCGCCCTCGAACATTTAGGGATAGAAATATCAGCCTGACTGAGACAGGGAAATTGCTTTGTCCCAAGCTAGAAGCGTCTTCAGTTCAAACTTTATCATCCGTTGGAGAAAGGAATAGGTAGCATTTAGGCATTTAACCCCATAGGCTGGAAAGTTTGTAAACAAAATATGTTAGGGCATTAGGGACCTAAGCCTCAGAGAGGGTTTACGCTCAATGACCCCTAGTTATGGTGGCCCTTAAGCTTTATTCTATGCATTCGACGATGCCTTTGTCAAGGTCGGATTGCCCGGGGCGGTATAAGTCCTCCTCTGGAAGAACGAAGCGAGGTCGGGTCAGTGAGAGAGATCCCAGCGGTCACGGAACCAGGGTGACGCTGCGTGCGTGCCCGAACGATATTCTTATTCTTTATTACTTTCTCTCCTACGTCTATCTTAATTAGTGAATTGGGAAGACTGCCAGAATACGACTCCTGAGGTCCCTCGTTTGCGCAGCTAATCGACGTTCACGGTAAGTCCGATTCTTGTTGAAGCTTCGTCGATTGACTAGTACTTTTCTGTATTTCACATTTTTTCTTTGTTTTCTTCCTTCAGCCACCACTTAGGGTATATGTGTTTACGAAGTCTAGATTAAGTCAAATTATTTTATTGTTAGCTTCAACCCCATTATTCCAGTAAAATACCTAGGATTTAGGGTAAGCAAAATCAGGTTAAATCTCGATGCTTTTGTATGCCTCGCGTCCGAATGTTTGGAAGAACCGTTGCGTTTAAAATCAAATTCATCTCAAATATTCTTTGTTAAGGTTAATAACCCTTAACTGGCGACCTTTGGCTAATTAACGTCTGTCTTTGAGGTTAACTTTTGGCTTCAAGTGACAGGTTACGTGTAATCTTGGTTTGCAGGGCCGTAAAAATTACGTAAATTGAATAATACATGATCAACCAAGACCCTTCACACGTAACAATATATATATATATATATATATATATATATATATATATATATATATATATGTATATATATATATATATATATATATAATATATATATATATATATATATATATATATATATATACATACATATATATATATATATATATATATATATATATATATATATATATATATATATATATATATATATATATATATATATATATATATATATATATATATATATATATATATATATATATATATATATATATATATATATATATATATATATATATATATATATATATATATATATATATATATATATATATATATATATATATATATATATATATATATATATATATATATATATATATGGAGTGTCTGTATGTGTATTTGTTTGTGTGTATCCATTTGAACGTACTCTAACTAATGTTAACACGCATGGGACAGAAGGTTGACGAACGGTCACTGCTCGAGAAAGCAATAAGAATTTCAAAGCAAAATATCAGAACGCCAAGCGCAAATTGTCTTTTTAGAAGTCGTTATGTCTGACATGTCTAGATTGCATAATTCTGCCGACGCTGAGGAAAGAAAGTAGAAAATAATTTCCTCTTTTTTATTTACTTTTCTGTTCTGGTTCCCACGGTATGGTGAATCTATTTTTTTCATTTTTCTTACTTTATTATTTTAAATACTATTCAGTTTAAGCATCCATAATCTTGGTAATATTTTCCTCTTGTTTTAATAGTGTGTTATTTTTGCTAATGCGTTATTTTAATGGTTAACTGTTAATTATTTGACATTCATGCTAACTTATTTTAATATGGTGGTGTCCGTCATAGAAATTTATAAGAAATGCAACTCACTTCCAGTCGTTTTGCTAAAAAAATTCAAGTAAACTATATATACAAACTTCCGTTCTTAGGCACATTTTCTCCCAGTCACATTAAACATTCTGAAGATTTCTGTAACAAAATCAAAGAAGCACATATACCACTTCATAACACAAAACTTTTAAGCTTCGAAGACGTTCTACAGTTTTTCAGAGAAAAATTAGCCCCCTATTCAGATCATTTGCCACTAGCCCTAGATAAAATAATAAAGTTAGTTGAATTATGTGTATCAAACAACGTCTCTTCATTCAGGGAGTCATTCTGTAAACAAAAATGGGGGTGCAGCATGGGCAGCCTTTTAAGTCCTGTTTTAGCCAACCTATACACGAACTATTTTGAAACTGTAATAATAAATGCAATAAAACCTAAAGACATGCTGTGGATGACACATGCAACGAATATCTTTCAAAATTAAATGCATTAATGCCCATCATCAAATTCAAAGTTGAATGGGAAACAAACAAAATTCCAATTCTAGATGTTGTAATAATTATCTAATTCTAGTACTTACAAAAAACTACGGAAAGACCCATTAGCCGATGTCATAAAAAGCTTCAATTCTAAACTAAAAATTGTACTAAAGGAATTCGGTTCAATAAAAGAGAAAGTGTCAACGATTGACCCATCCTTACCGTACATGTACGGATTAATCAAAACGCATAAAAGAGATCTTCCCATTCGCCCCATTATCAGTTCAACCGGTTCTATTAGTTATAAACTTTCTAAATATCTAGTTAAATTACTATCACCTATTCTGGGTACTATTTCAAATTCCCATTTACAAAACTCTGTTGATTTCTGTACTAGACTTTCCCATATTGAATTATCCAGTACTGACAGATTAACCAGTTTTGGCGTGACATCTTTATTTACTAAAGCTCCTATTGATGACTTACTTCAATATTTATCACAACATTTGGAATTGTGTATTCTAGAATTACCTACCAATGTTATTATTAATTTGCTATCCCTTTGTATAAAAAATTGTAAATTCACTTTCAATGGTAATTTTTATGAACAAATATTTGGTATGGCTATGGGGAACCCTCTTTCGCCACTTTTGTCTAATATTTACATGGAATTCTTTGAGTCTAGACTTATTCCAAGGAATCTCTTCTCTAAGGTGTTTTGGGTTAGATATGTAGACGATTGTTTTTGTATTGTTAAAGAAAATGTAAATATTCCTGATTTCTTGCAAACAATTAATAATCTTGTACCATCCATAAAATTCACAATAGAATATGAAAAAAATAATTGTATACCATTTCTGGATGTCTTAGTTATTAGAAATAACACCAATTTTTGTTTTAAAGTATACAGAAAACCCAAGAATAATTTGTCTATATTCATTTTTACTCTAACCATGCTAAACATATTAAGGTGTTAACATTTTCCAGTATGTATCTTAGAGCTCTTAGAATTTGTAGTCCTGAATGTTTGGAAGAGGAGTTTGAAATTAATGATAAAATAGGTAATTCATTATGTTACCCTCCACATTCTTTAGAACTTTGTAAAAATAAAGCAAAAAATACATATTATAATCCAACCAGTGTTAACAACGAACTTAAGAATATTTTCTGTTTACCATACCATCCTAATATCATTTCTGCAGTGCCCATTTTAAAAACTATTGATATTAACTTAGTATTTAAATGTAATGATATTTTGAGAAATAAACTAATTAAGAATAGCCCACCCAATTCAAACAATATTGTATACAGTATTCCTTGTAAAGAATGTAATAAGATTTATATTGGTCAAACATCAAAAGGACTAAAAGTAAGAAGCTCCCAACACAAATATGCCATTTCAAGAGGCTTATCCAATAATAGCATTGTGGATCATTGGCTTAAGACAGGCCATGGGATGAACTGGGATAAGTCAACGGTTATCTACAAGGTCAACGACCATCGGAAAAGAAATCTGCTAGAGACTGTCTTCATTGAAGCTACTTCCACCAGGAATGTTAATCTCCACCCTGGATTATCCCTTGATCCTTTGTCCCTGGCTTTTATGTTTAAAGAACATGCTGCCCAGATTAACAAACTGTAACCTCGTCCCTACCTTCTATTTTTGTGTATAAATCTCTGTTAACTTCTTTTGTATTCAGTGTGAACTTGAAAATGTAGAATAAACTACGAAAGTACTTGTTCAAAGTCCCGGTTCTCACTCACCTTCTGACATGGACTTAGTGATATTTTCAAGCACACGTTCCTTCGTGCTGTATTTGATACATATATATATATATATATATATATATATATATATATATATATATATATATATATATATATATATATATATATATATATATATATATATATATATATATACACACACACACACACACACACACACACACATATATATATATATATATATATATATATATATATATATATATATATATATATATATATATATGATTATTATCACTTTTATATGTATGTATAATGAGAAAGGGAACATAAACCAAACTTTCTTTTCTTCTTTATGAATGACTAAATTCGATGTTTAATTTCACGTTTTTTTTTTTTGTATTTTCTTAATGTTATAAAAACATATTTTCCATATCATAATTCTGCTACAATATTTTCCTGTAATAAACAATTTCCTGCCGACAGAAAACTGAATACCACTCAATATCACTAATTCTGTAGAAAATTAATTTAGAAACTTCAATAAAATAAATGGACTGAAATGATATAGTTTGTCATATTTTTTATCAGAGACAACAAATTTATTGCGGATGACTCTAATAATTTTCTTGCGAAAGGCCTTCTTCTTCTTCTTCTTCTTCTTCTAATAATAATAATAATAATAATAATAATAATAATAATAATAATAATAATAATAATAATAATAATAATAATAATAATAATAATTACAAAAATTTTTCCTATTATCCATTACATAAACTGAAATATCAACTGCTATCATAATTACTGTTATTTCAGCAAACGATGTTTTTATAATTATTATAACCATTATTTTATACAAATCTAATAACGTGCAAATTCTCGAAAGGCTAAACCAACTCAAGTTTAATTTCAGTTCCATCTTCATCCACCATTATTAATAATGTCAGATCACGAAAGGGAGATTATGAATAATGGCGTGTCTAGGAGTCACTTCCACGTTTGCAATATTTACCCTTTCGTCTACTTAAAGCCGTTATTGTTGCTTATTATCCAATTCTCAGTGGCATGGGGTGCCAAGTTCTCTTGCGCTTTCTGAATGTTTATACTTTATTGCATCTGGGACACTGGTAACTGCACATGCGCAGCTTTGAGCCTGAATATTAAAAAATCTCCTAATGAACAGATAATCCCACTCTCCACCCACGAGAGACCTGGAATACCAAGGAACTGGATGCTGATGTCGCGGTAAGTAGTTCTATGAGGTCTCCCCCACCTAACAGGTTATCAGAATCTGGGGAAACAGAGAAGTATAAAATACAAATAAAAAGAAAAAGATAATATTCACATAAAAATATCTGCAGGTATCATTCATTACAAATTTCATAAATTCTTCAATAATTCAGTAGTCAACTAATATATATATATATATATATATATATATATATATATATATATATATATATATATATATATGTATATATATATATATATATATATATATATATATATATATATATATATATATATATATATATATATATATATATATATATATATATATATATATATATATATATATTAATTTACTCAGATTCGCCAATTCCCGTAGTGTTAAACCCATTCTGACGTGTCTATGAAACACTCTCTCTCTCTCTCTCTCTCTCTCTCTCTCTCTCTCTCTCTCTCTCTCTCTCCCCTTAATATTCCGCTCATTAAGTCGGCAATATTTCTCCGTCAGGAGATACCGGGCCGGTGAAGATAAGGCCTGCAGCCCTAGAGAGGGCGAAGCCCTTGGAGATTACGGGCTGAGCGTCGCAGGGCTTAAAGGGCGGAATGCAGATGTATCCTGTTTATTAAGGCTGTTTCTGCAGATTTGACATATGGAGAGGAATATCCCTCTATCATTCAGAAAATGCGGTGAATGAATGCCTTACTTATATCTAGAATGTATTGTTTTATATTGGTATAGTAAGCTGTTCAATACCCTGTTATTTCAAAGAGATATTGTTGGTACAAATAAATCAAAATTTGATTAAAGTTCATGAGCACTATTATATGAATAAGCATTAGCTCGAGACTTCATCAGAATGAGTAAATTTACGGCCGAGGTTGGATTTGGTGAACGATGTGACACTGAAAAAGAAAGTAATTTATTTGAACATACACTTCGTGGATGTTAAATGTTACGAAAGAGTTGGGTACTGTTTCACTTTCAGGCACAGACGCATATATATATATATATATATATATATATATATATATATATATATATATATATATATATATATATATATATATATATATATATATATATATATATACTCGTATATATAAGGACCCTATCATAATTTTATTAAACCACTCAAAGGAGACAGAGAGAGAGCCTTTACCTATTTGAACAAGGCCAGTAGTAAGTTCATCCTCGCAAATATAATCATAGTCAATTATAAATTGACGTCATCAAAGCGCTGAAGGTAATCAAAAGCGAAAAAGTCCATTTCTGCCCAGACCAGATAACACTTGGTATAAAATTCACATCACTTCTCAAAGTACAAAAGATACGGTACATAAAATTATTTTATAAACGTCTTTAATTTTCTTTATGTTTATTTTATACATTCAGACCCATGGCCATTATTCGTACGTATCTTTTGTCGTTTTACTTAAGGCATCAATAAATTATGGTCTTTATCAACTGAAGCTTTGAACTCACTAAAAAATAATAACTTACTGATGTATAAAAACTTCAATTGATGTGAAACAAGAGTGAGAGAAGTCAGACTATCATTAATTTCATATATCTACGAACCTGGCTCTTATTCATTCACCTAATTTTTTACAATTTCTTAGAAGGCAAGAGTCAATGAACATGAATGAGCTAAAGAGGAAGAAAATAATCTAAATTACAACCATTATGCAAGAGCCATCCTAAAGAAAAGAGAGACTTGTCAGAGTCATATCTTGATGAAGAAAAATGAAAGTCATGTGGTCTTAAAAGTTAAGACTCGAGACGAAAATCATGAAGAAGTTTTACACTGTCACCATTTATGTTTATGATTAAGGATACGCTCGTGCTTGTGATCCGTTTAGGTCAAATTTGGACTGGGGCTGCCGATTGTTTAACTGCTTATCTTTTGTTTATTTGAGAGCTGGTTTGTTTTGTATGTATAAATTTCGGTGTTATGTTTCAGCGGGGCAAAAAAGGCTGGACAATATTGTATGGGAAATAATCTCTCTTTCTCTCTCTCTCTCTCTCTCTCTCTCTCTCTCTCTCTAACACACACACACACACACACACACACACACACACACACACACACACACACATATATATATATATATATATATATATATATATATATATGTGTGTGTGTGTGTGTGTGTGTGTGTGTGTGTATGTATATATGTAAGTATGTATATAATATCTCATATATAAAAGTGAATGTATTTTTGTATGTATATTTGTAACTTTGTGCGCTATAAAAATCCGAACCGCTTGACCGATCTAGACAATATTTGGCACATGGCCATCATTTGACCCAACATAGATAATAGGATAGGTTACAAACCCGTAACCCCGCCCCTTCCCCTTCCCATTCCCCCTTCCCTTTGTGACTTATGTGGTAAATAAACTCTACGGGTGTATCATACTCATTTCATGTACTCGAGCCCATAGAAATATGTCATTGAAAACGCTTTTCAGTCACCATAGTAATACCTTGATAAAAGGGACAGACAGCACAGTAATATCTGGATAAAAGGGACAGTCCCCACAATAGTACCTGGATAAAGAGGACAGACAGTAGCGTAATAACTGGATAAAAGGGACAGTCACCACAGTAATATCTGGATAAAATGAAGTCACCACACCTGGATAAAAGGGACATTCCCCATAGTAATACCTGGATAAAAGGGGACAGTCACCACAGTAATACCTGGATAAAATGGACAGACATCACAATAAATATTTATTAAACCACGAAATAAGCTGTAAACAGAAAGCCACTGAACGTTTGAACAAACTATCCAATACTTTCCGTAATGAGGTGCTTGAGTCTTTTTCTATTGTTGATAGGATTATTTTTACCAAACTGTTCAATGGCAGCATTCATCATTTTACTAATACTACTCAGAGGCGACATAACAAAAAGCCCTCCAACCTGGGAATTTGTATTACCAAAATTCCATGGCTATCACAAGACAGTACTTAACTTTTCTAAATGTGTATTGTCAAAACGTGAGGAGTTCCTTCTGTCTTTTGGTTTGGACTTTTGTTTACCCCATTATAAGCCAAACTTTTGCCAATTCTATTTGCCCCTCGAATTCTTGTTCCGTAGACTAAAAAATCTTAATTTGTGTTACGACCTAAGCAGACTTCAAAATGAGTTGATGTCGTTGTCTCATGGTGCTTTTTCCAAACTCAAAACCCACTGGGCGCCCTTTTTTAGGAAGAGTGACCTTGTGACCCTTCAAGCCTTAGCCAAACGAGACGATTTGATTATTACTAGGCCTGATAAGGGGAGGGGAACTGTAATTCTAGACAAGTCCGAATACATTAACAAAATGAATGTGATTCTTAATGATAGCACTAAATTTCAAGAAATAGGATTGCCAAATTACCAGGCAATTTTTAAAGTAGAAGACAAAATCAATAGGTTTCCGCGAACACTAAAAAATGAGAAAATCATGGATGAGAAGGTATACCAAGATCTCTTTTCTACTGGCTCCTCTTTCGGCATTCTGTTTGGCCTTACCAAAATTCACAAAACCAATGTTCCTCTTCGCCCTATCCTTGCTTCATACAATGCCACAAACTATAAGCTAGCGAAATTCCTTGTACCTTTGTTGGAACACTTGACCACTAACCAATATAGCCTACCTTAAAAAACTCGGAACGATTCAAAGACCGTATCTTGTATCAAGACTACGATTATTTATGAAAAGTCTAGACGTAGAATCACCATTTACAAATGTTCTCGTTAGAGAAACTATTACTATTATCCTTGGAAAGCTCTTTCCTAATCCTGATTCTGTTTACTGTAATTTTAATCGCCCCTTTTTTAAATCGCTCTTAGAACTAACAGTGCTGGACACGGTCTTTGTACTTAATGGAAAACTGTTTAAACAAATAGAAGGCATGGCCATGGGAAGTCCACTAGGACCAACTTTGCGAACATTTTTATGTGTTCCCTGGAGGAGCACATACTTAAAGAATGCCCCTTGGCCTATCGCCCTCTTTTTACTCTCAATACGTAGATGATACGTTTGCTCTTTTCATACATGAAACCGATTCCGACCGATTTCTTGATTTTACCAATGACTGTCATAGCAGCATCACTTTTGCCTTGGAGAAGGAACAGGACTCTAAAATGGTCTTTTTAGATATTTTGATTTTCAAAGAAAATGACCGTTTCAATACTACTGTTTTTAGAAAGAGAACGTTTACTGGTCTTGGGTAAAACTTTTATAGCTCCTGCTTTTTTAATTTTAAACTTAACTCTGTCCACACTCTCATACACCGTGCTTTAACTCTCACTTCTAATTGGGCCCTTTTTCATGAAGAAATCCTTTTCCTGCAACAATACTTTAATAATCATTGCTTTCCAAACAAAACTTTCTATAGAATTCTTTCCAGACTACTGAACAAATCATTCAACCCTACAGTAAACTTTAATGTCGCTAAACTCCCTATATACGCCGTTTTCCTATTTTTACATGATAATAACTTTAGAAGGGATTTCATTAGGATCTTTCAGAAGTACTTTGGGGCTATTGGCATCAAACTCATCCCAAAAAATCCAAAGACAATCGGCTCACTCTTCAGGTTTAAAGATCGGCTCTGCCCTTTGATGTCGTCTGGTGTTGTTTATGAATATACTTGTCCCAGATGTAGTCTGGGAACGTATGTTGGATCCACCAGGCAGCTTCTCAGGGTCAGAGCCGACTCTCATAAGGGGGTGAGTTATAGAACTGGATGCCGACTCTCCAAGCCAGAGCTATCCTGTATAAGAAATCATGCCACCAACTGCAAAACACATAAATTATGATGATTTTAAAGTTATTGGCCAAGCACAGAACCAACAGAAACTGCAGATACTTGAGTCTTTAAATATTAAACCGCGGGTTCCCTCATTAAACACGCAAACTACCTCAATTCCACTGTTTTTGTCATAGTTCATTGCTATTTGTACCTCTGATCTTTTTGTTTTGTTTTCTGTATATATTTTTCTTTTACTGTTAGTGTGGTTCTGTTCTTTGCATTGTAAGATTAGCGTCTTCTGCTTTTTTTATATAAGTATATTACTGTGTTTGTTTGTTTCTCCATTTTTTGAAGAAATTTTTCTTAAAATTAGACAATTTTTTATTAACTTTTGTTTTATTTATTTGGAGGGTTTTGTGATTTTGCTATTTTTAATGTGCTCTTGTGTAACCATATGTGTCCGTGTGTAACGTGATTTTATGCTTTGTATGTATGTATTTAAGTGTGCTCTAGTGTGTGTAATTTTGAACAGCCTTTATAGATTTTTAATGACATGTTTTAAGGTAATTCAGTTTTAGCCGTTCAGTACTTTTATTAATTTATTTGATTTTCCATAGAATTCCCTGATGATGTGATTATGAATCACGAAACGTAGGAAGCAATAAAGTAAGTGTGAATCTCCAGAGCATTCCTGCCCTTGACTACAATTTATGTATGTGCATCGAATCTGCCAGATTTGTGATATATATATATATATATATATATATATATATATATATATATATATATATATATATATATATATATATATATATATATATATATATATATATATATATATATATATATATATATATACATATATATATATATATATATATATATATATATATATATATATAAGTGCTAATATAGGATATCCACAAATTTAGACAAAAGTGGTAAAGGATAACAGTATATTCTGAAAAAGGTATTTCCTTCTTAGACAAGAAAAAAAATCGAAAGCGATAAACTTGTGTCGACTCGGCTCTCTCTCTCTCTCTCTCTCTCTCTCTCTCTCTCTCTCTCTCTCTCTCTCTCTCTCTCTATATATATATATATATATATATATATATATATATATATATATATATATATATATATATATATTTACACATACATACCCACTTCCAACTAAATAGATCCACATTAACACTCTCTACCATAACACAACCTTCTCTAATACCTTCCTGACTGTGGCTGTCGATCATTCAGCAACTCATCCTTGTGTTTTACTTCAGCCCATCATGACTTAACTTTATGGTCTATTTCTCAACAGCGGCGTCAAAACTCCCAAAAAAGTTGTTTTTCGTCATAACAGAGACGTCATTTTGAAACGTCATGGAATGAGAAGGTCCTGTTGTGGAAATAAGTTGATGTCACCGTGCAAGGAGAGCCTTCTTATCTGAGGGCATACAGAGAGAGAGAGAGAGAGAGAGAGAGAGAGAGAGAGAGAGAGAGAGAGAGAGCAGTCTGTAATAGCATGAAATGTGGTGTCATGGCTTGTAAATGTAATCAGAAATGAATAATATATATATATATATATATATATATATATATATATATATATATATATATATATATATATATATATATATATATATATATATACATACATATATATATATATATAGAGAGAGAGAGAGAGAGAGAGAGAGAGAGAGAGAGAGAGAGAGAGAGAGAGAGAGAGAAAGAGAGAGAGAGCAGTCTGTAATAGCATGAAATGTGGTGCCATGGCTTGTAAATGTAATAAAAATGAGTATGTATACTGTATATATATGTGTGTATATATATATATATATATATATATATATATATATATATATATATATATATATATATATATATATATATATATATATATATATATATATATATATATA
>NC_089752.1:63217819-63220319 GCF_040412425.1 Macrobrachium rosenbergii
TGTTTAATACCATAACGAAGAAAACATCGAGTATAAAGGTGGATATATTTACATATTTAGCAATGTGTTTTTTGTCCGTTTCCCTTGTATGTTAAGTTAGTGGGACTTATTATTATTATTATTATTATTATTATTATTATTATTATTATTATTATTATTATTATTATTATTATTATTATTATAAATGCAGTTGCTTACTGACTTCATGAGAAACAAATTCGTTTTTACAATGGCTCTCATTTGAACAGTGTATTTGATGAAAATATTAGGAGCGCCTTCCTCATATAAATAATAAGATATCAAATTGCCGTCCTTTCAAAATAAGTACTGTTCTATGTTAGTGGAAAACTAACGAAAGAAGTTCATTTCTACTTTTAAAACTAGAAATACATTGTTCTTACTTTCGTAGTTAAATATATTTTGAAAATTGTAACGTGCATCATTGGTAAATTTAAGAATCTATCTTTCATGCAACAGTTCCAGTTTATTTTGGTTACATCTGCAGGATGTATGATTTTTTAGTGCATTCCTGCTACGAATTCACCATAAAAACGTTTATTTTTGCTGATGTTTTCATTTTCCTAATGCATGAGAAAAGCGCAAACGTTTTAGTGCGATGAGATGAAACTGAACGTTGAATGTTACGAGACAATATTTCATTCTCGCAAATATAAACATCTTTTCAATGATTTCATTTCAGTTTGGAAAATGTCATATATAATACCGAAAGGCGCAAGTTTATTCTTGGTTAAATGGCCGATAAATAGATCAGCTGTTTGATTTAAACACATACAAAAACATGCAGATAAACAAACACAGATCCACGCACAAACAAACAGACTCTTTTCCTTTTGTTGCATTTCGGTAGAATCTTGCCTTTGTTACATTCCCTTTGTATTGGGAGAAGTTTTGCCTGAGATTCTCTTAAGAATAAAGGAGGAAGTTCTCGCAATCCATTGTTCCGTTTCCCTCGTTTGCCATATACACTCAGATTATATTCTATATCCGGTTTTGTTTCGTGACGCGAGCATACACACGCACAGACATTATATATATATATATATATATATATATATATATATATATATATATATATATATATATATATATATATATATATATATATATATATATATATATATGTGTGTGTGTGTGTGTGTGTGTGTGTATATATATATATGTGTGTATACACATGTATATATATATATACATATATACACAAACATGCATATATGTATCTATGTATATATATATATACACATACATACATACACACGCGTGTTTATGCATACACTCTTACGGACCTGTCTCTGGCTGTACATAAATGGAAACGTAATATGTCCAAACATATCTCATGTATATAAGTACTCAAACTTTTCCATTGAGCAAGTTCAACAGGAATCTAAATGTAATAGGAAACTAGAAAATTGGCTGATTAATTTCTGTAACCTGTCATCGCAATCGAGGAACTGGGTGATTAATACGTTTGAGTTGTTTGTAGGTGAATGGGGAAGTAATGAGCACGTAATTATTTGTTTGACTAATTAGGATATAAAGAGATGAAGCATTTTTGGGTGAAAAAGTACGGTAAAAAGATTGAGGGCGGAATATTAAATTCGAGTTATTAACTCCTTTCCAACTATTTTTAAAAATCACCCCATTTTAATAATAATAATAATAATAATAATAATAATAATATCCTTTATTTCAGGTCAGAGACAAGTACAGAGATAAGCAAAGTAGAAATAATTCAGTATGTAATATTAAGATGACGAAATAAGAAATTATGGTAATAAACGGCTACACATAAACAGTTGCATGGAACAGTAATAACAATAACTATAGGAACAGCGGTCAATAATAATAATAATAATTTTTCGTTAGAGACCCAAGGCAAATACAGATTTCAGATACGGTTTGCTATATATATTTACTTAGAAGATCTTTAATAAAATTCTTTGAAGTTTACAGTTACAGAGCATTGCATAAAAATTCTTGTTATGAAGGGACGTAGAGTGTTTCATAAACAAAAGGACTGTCTCCCTGGTCTCACGGTAGAGCTAATGCTTAGCTAATTAATATATTCTGCTTTAGAGGTGCGCGTTTGTTTCATTTATTTGGTAAAGTATTTATTGTACATGACGGGTTATTGTTACTTTAACAAAACTTACGCGTATTAATTATAAACACTCATATCAATTCTCTTGTATTTAAACAGCTGTATTTTTATTGTTTTGGAAGAGAGAGAGAGAGAGAGAGAGAGAGAGAGAGAGAGAGAGAGAGAGAGAGAGAGAGAGTTAAGTATACCTTGGTTTAACCAGACCACTGAGCTGATTAACAGCTCTCCTAGGGCTGGCCCGAAGGATTAGATTTATTTTACGTGGCTAAGAACCAATTGGCTACCTAGCAACGGGACCTACAGCTTATTGTGGAATCCGAACCACATTATAACGAGAAATGAATTTCTATCACCAGAAATAAATTTCTCTAATTCTTCATT
>NC_089752.1:63225319-63227819 GCF_040412425.1 Macrobrachium rosenbergii
GCAACGGGGGAGATTTTAAGCGTTCGAGCGAGAGCCAGGGAGAGTGAGAGAGAGTGTGCAAGAGAACGAGTGAGTGTGTGTGTGTGTGTGAGAGAGAGAGAGAGGGAGAAATGTAAAGAGGAGTCTCTCAGCGCTGTGTATCAACTGCCTCCATACAGGCGATGAGAAACACTGGCGCCAGCAAAGCGAGTATACGACCCCTGGGTACACCACTGTTGTTTTGGCATCCCCTCCTAATGTCATCCCCCCTCCCCCCATTCTCCCGGTCCCCCCCATCTATTCTCTTCCCAGATGGGCCACTCCCAAATACTATTTCCCTTTTCCTGCTGCCCCGATCTCTCTCTCTCTCTCTCTCTCTCTCTCTCTCTCTCTCTCTCTCTCTCTCTCTCTCTCTCTCTCTCTCTTCCCAAACCACAACACGTGTTCCGCATCACCGTTTGGCCCGTCATGTCTTAAATTCTGCCCGTCACGTCTCAACTACGTAGGTCTACGCTATTCTCCCTCACTCCTCAATTCCCTCACGGAGGCGACCACTTCCTTCTTCTTCTTCATCTTCTTCTTCTGGTTTACCGATGCTATTTTCACGAAAGAGCCTCCTCTCTCTTCTTACCCCTCCCACCATACTCCTCTATCCCTCCCCCACCCCATGGTTCCTAAATCATTTGCTACAGGCCCATATTTCTTTTTTTTAAACGGATGAACTATAAACTCTTGTTTGTCCAACGTCAAAAAATGGGGGAGTAGAAATTATGGCTATGCTACAGCGGTATTCCCGAAAACGTTTTACGCGCCGCAGAGGCAACAATTTTTTTTCTCTTTTATCAACAAGAGCAGCAGGCTTTCGGCGGGAAAATGTTTATAAATGCAACAGGTCATTGCCTGAGTGTTCCATGCCTTCTGACGTCATAAAAGTCACTTCTGGTGGTGTAACTGGGCTGACATGTTTCTCGTTGGGTTTCGTACATTTTCTATTTTTTTGCATTTCATTTTTTTTCTTTTTGCTAACGGGCATTTTCATATATTCTTCACGCTACCGGAACATATGGAATAAAATGATTCTTTTGAGTCATGATTACTTATAAATACAGTTATGACTAATAAACGATACGAGTAAAAATATATTTAAATGAACAACTGATAAGAATTTTATCATTATGATATAATGAGAAACGTTTGCGGATAGAATATTAACACCCGTCATTTATAATCATCATATAATCATTATATTTTCTATTAAAAATTTCCTTCAAAATAATAGCAAATCGTTTAAGAAGCATCATATTAACATGCAGGTTTATTATTTGGTTAAAAACAGACTGATAAACAAATAAATAAACGCAAAATTTAGCAAAATTGTTCTGTACAGCTTAATAATTTTGCACTCCCCACTCTTCCTTAGAGAGAGAGAGAGAGAGAGAGAGAGAGAGAGAGAGAGAGAGAGAGAGAGAGAAATGGATCAGTCTGTTTCGCAAGGCTGAGAGTTCATCTGTTATGTTAAGTCAAGTGATCCACGTCATATAAATATAATTTTTTATATCTGCGTCATTTCATTTATTGTCTTGAGAAGAGCAGACTATCATTTGCTCGGATGATTTTCATGGCTAATATTAAGCTCCTTGTGTCATTGTGGTTTATTATTTTATTTATGCTACAACGTCACATTTTCCCACGCATAACCCTAGCCTCTAACCAACTCCCCCACCGCCCCCTCTCTCTCTCTCTCTCTCTCTTGCAGGTTGACTTATATATATATATATATATATATATATATATATATATATATATATATATATATATATATATATATATATATATATATATATATATATATATATATATATATATATATGTATATATATATTTATATATGAATATATATTCATATATTATATATTATATTATATGTAAGTATGTGTGTGTGTATGTATGTGCGCCAAGGTCTACAGTACAGGGACCTCCAGTGAAGCCAAGCACCAATATTGAGACTTTTTCATCCTAATGTTAAGAATGTCATGGTTATGACAATAAATTATTGTAACTCTCTCTCTCTCTCTCTCTCTCTCTCTCTCTCTCTCTCTCTCTCTCTCTCTCTCTCTGAGAAATGTATGCACTAATATTTGGCATAAGTCCCTGTTTCAGGGAGAATACAATGCATCACTAAAAAAACAACAGCGTATGTGATTTATCTTCAGCCATGACTTGTCAACAAAAGGAATTAGCATGAGGCTGCACAAAGCTATCTCAGGTTACAGTAATAATAATAATAATAATAATAATAATAATAATAATAATAATAATAATAATAATAATAATAATAATAGCATACAGAACACAGGCAGATTTAGCATTCAGACAGTTTGCTAAAAAGGAACAGTAATCGAGTTCCGATAAGCTTGGACTGTTCTTTTGGTCTCAGATAAAAGATAATGTAACAGCGAAAAATTTGATCTGTGCTATTCAGTAAAGCACAAAAGCATACTTAAAACTAAAGAAACTTTAA
>NC_089752.1:63230319-63240319 GCF_040412425.1 Macrobrachium rosenbergii
AATAATAATAATAATAATAATAATAATAATAATAATAATAATAATAATAATAATGATGATGATGATGATGACTGAGAATCACAGCTAAAGCTATCCTATATTAAAAGAAATAAAGTCGTCAGTGATATTCGTAATTGTACAACGAAGCCTATGTATACTTTCGAGGCCTATCGCATATTTGTAGAGCCTACGTGTGCGACCATTTCTGTACTTTGGCCACGTCTGGCCTGTGTGTGCCCCGTGATTGATGGAAATCCCGTGCTGTATGTCGCTTCTTCTAACTGGATGATTGTTTGGAAACATCTGAGTAATCATCGCTTGCAATAACGGATAACTTTTGTTCATTTATCCCTTAATAAGAAGAATAAATAATGACTTGGGTTGTTCTCTCTCTCTCTGTCTCTCTCTGTCTCTGTCTGTCTGTCTCTCTCTCCTCTATATATATATATATATATATATATATATATATATATATATATATATATATATATATATATATATATATATATATATATATGCCTATATATATACATATATATACTAGCAGACCAACCAGGCGCTGTCCGGAAAAAACTCAGATGACATTCAATAAACTATCTCTCTCTCTCTCCCACTTTCTCCTCCCTAACACCCCCTTCTCTCTCCTCTCCTCCTCTCACTCTCTTTCTCACTCTCTCCCAACACATCCATTCGCTATTATAAATTCAACAACCTAAGGACGTGTATTCATGATCAATTTTACCTGTCATTTCCTCTGTCAGTTCATCAAAACTCCCATTAAAACTTATGTGTAGACAACAGTTTGTGGGCGGAGACAGTACACTTACCAGAATGGATGAACTGATGTATTACCTAAATATCATCTGACTGACTGACAGCTAATTGCACGTGTGGACAGGTCAGCACCAATTTCGTTACAGTTTGCCGCTGTATTTCATCTGGGAAGCATCTCAGACACTCTGATCAGAATATTAATAAATTATGTATAGGTGTTATTTGCTTCACTGTTAGACCCTTCAACACTATTTGTAGGCCATTATAAGTCCAAATCATACAATAAAAATCTAAAACAATATTTCTATGTGATACAGACAATCTGGTATAGGCCTAGCCCTTAAGGGAGGGCTAAATATATCAAGTACGCCCCCAGACTGGGCAAACTTTAAGGTTGGCCAATTTAATAAAACACACATCAATGGAAAGAGGAAGATATGCAAATGCACATAGTGTAAGAAAAAAAATTCTACAAATTTTTCCCTACCTTACACGGGAAGTTGAAAGTGACTATTTACAATCCTGTGTGAGGCCTCTTTTACAAGACGCTTGTAAAAATATGCTAATTTTACCAAGTTATGCATGTTTTTTCTAATAATTTAATTTATTTTATAAAATTATAATTACTTCTCACACAATATCATAACCGATAAGAACTAAATTCAGTAACAAATTCTGAGTAGGCTATATTTTTTGTAGAATATTTACGAGATTAACTTAGATGGAGAGATGCAGTAACTTTTTGTGAAGTATACATGTTTTTTTTTCTAATATTTATTTGCACTTTTCATTGCAAAATTACAATTATAGCTGACATACTATCATAAAAGATAAAAACTAAAACCAACAGCAATCCCTGGGTATATTTATGGCAAATAAATAAAAATACATCCTAGAGCTGCAGAGAGGCAGTATATTCCCTTCTGAAATCTCAAGGCATACTGATCGGTGTCTCTCCCATGCTGAGCTATTATAGTTGCCATATGTCATTTATGTGCCACTGAAGTGATATAAACATTTTTCCCGCTAAATTCATTCAAACCGAAAGGTGCATAATATTAATACTCACACTGTCCAATTCATAAAAAACTGAACCAACCCCTCAGTTTCAATCTAAACTTATTCATTAATATTGTATGAGAATAGACGTCATTTTTAATAAATAATATTTAGTCTATACTCTGTTACGCCTTTTTACTTTTTTCCTTTTATTAAGTGAATTGCTGCAAGAGTTGGCCTTTCATCCCCTCATCATATTAAGAAAAAAGTGGCAAAACACTTTCATATACGGCTAACTTCAACTCGTGATATGTAATTTTTATATTAATTTTAATGACTTTTTAACATAACATAATACATTACAGCTCATTATCTTTACAATGATATCAAATTCCTTAACGTAGAATTGTGTATAAAGTTACACTACGGCATCTATAAACTTGGTCAATTCATACAATAACGTAATCATGACTCAAACAAAATCTTTCCATTCTTGGGGGAATGTTAGGCAATCGGTTATCTATTGTTTAGAATAAATATTCGATGATAAAAGATAGAAATCAATATATATCACTCTAATATATAACAATAAACAATAATTTTATTTTCCTAAATGATGGGAATACTATTCCTTACTGTGCATGATTACATCAGCTAAAGGTATGAATCGACGTGTTGTGTAAGCTGTGAGCACTTCATGTTACTCGAAGTGCAGTAGTTCCCATTTCTTAATTTAATCCCTATTTGCACCTAATACATTTACCCTCCAAGTGCCTTTCAGAAAAGATTTCCAAATGTAATGATCTGCATTCCTGTAAAGTTTTAATCTAGAATTTTCAGTCATTATCTTCCAGGTAATCAGTACCAAGCAACATGAAAAGACACTTATTTTCCGTATGCAGTAAACTTTTTTGCCAATCCGCAAGATAATTAATTCCAACCATCAACCGCTGGAGTGTCGAAGGTGATATTTCGATTATTCCAGCACAGCCTGCACTGCGTTGTTCTTCCTGCATGGAGATCATGTAATAAATGACGCAGGATTGTGTGTAGGACCATTTTAACACCGTATGCACAAAAGGGAATATGTTTATTTACTTATTATATCAAATAACATCTTCAACCATACGTATGAACGGGCAGGGCAAATGACATGTGATTATCACTTTTCGCATGAGGAAGTGGTTGCCAGATGTTACGTATGTAAAATTGACTGTTATTTTTCGATATATATTACTTTTACAGCCTCTTGCTCTCGCAAAGAAGTAGGTATTAGAGTTATGGAATCATTTGAAGTATGATGATATATCATCTCAACTTCTATTGCCAACTAAAGTTTTTTCACTCCTTATGCACATGCCGCCTTCCACTTTTTTGCATTGTAAATTGTTGTTCTTCTCTCTAGGTAATAATTTAGCAATAAACCTCATAGACAGAGATATATTTCACTCCAAAGTGTTTGAGTGGTGCCTTCAGAGAGAGAGAGAGAGAGAGAGAGAGAGAGAGAGAGAGAGAGAGAGAGAGAGTTTGGTAGCGCTTTCTGCTGGCTGAAAGCATTACGTTTAGCCACTAATAGGCATGCGCGGACTCGGCTTCGCTTACTATGGAAAGAAATGATCGATTTAGGTTTTCAATGTAGATTTTATCGAGGTAATAAACAATTATATAAATTATGATAATAAATTATGATCAAAATTCACATAAATTCTGATAAAAAATTGATGTTATAGGGGATTAATTGTTGCAGGTTAATCATACTTCTGGCAGCGCCAGAAGAAAAGGTGAAACATCAGGAGAAATATGAGAATAAACCAGAAAACTGAAGGAAAAGGTGATGTAAAAACGAAAATTTCATTTGTTTTGTCTGTTTGCATGTTTGTCATGGGGTAGGGGTTTGATTTTGTTATAAAACTTTCTGGGGTGACATAGAAGCCGTGTGCAAAATCTTGTCTGGATCTGTCAAGCAGTTCGGATTACTATAGTGGACAACCAAATATACAAATAATCACTTATATATATATATATATATATATATATATATATATATATATATATATATATATATATATATATATATATATATATATAGCTATGCAATTGTCCTGTAATGGTGTTTATTTAGTTATATCAACTGTCCTACGGGTTTGCACACCAGTCAACATTTATTCTATTGGGTAACTGGTTCCTGTAAATTTCCTACTAACTGCCAGATATCCCAAGTTGTGTTGTCTGTTTGTTCAAAGTGGTATCATAGAAACTGCCAGGCTGGATTGCATCCCATCCCTCATTTATCTTCGTGCTTAATGCATAAATAAATTAAGTTAAAGTAAACTATTTACAATTAGCTTTGAATGTCGACCTCCTTTTCTTTTAAATGTAATGTACTGGGTAAGTATCTTGTGTGTGTTACGTTTCATTACGTATTTGTTTGTGGGGAAGTGCCCCTAAGGCCAAAGTTCTATTTACCATTTAATGCAGTTGCAATACCCATCCAAATATGTAACAATATATATATATATATATATATATATATATATATATATATATATATATATATATATATATATATATATATATATATATATATATATATATATATATATATATATATATATATATATATATATATTACATATTTACGTATATATACAAGTACACACAAAACACACACACATACATATATATATATATATATATATATATATATATATATATATATATATATATATATATATATATATATATATATATATATATACAGTATATATATAAATTATATATATATATATATATATATATATATATATATATATATATATATATATATATATATATATATATATATACATATATATATATATATATATATATATATATATATATATATATATATATATATATATATATATATATATATATATATATATATATATAAGATAGGAGCTGCCGTGACCCGTAGAATAAAAGGAACCATTATCTCAGAACACTATTATAAGGAAATTTCCGCTTGTATTCCGGTATTTTTTATCTGTATGGCAATTGCGAGCAGAAAATGACATGCCACATAAAGAGAATCAGATTTTAGTCTGACATGACTGAAGTTATTTTTAGATTTCAAAACTAAAATAATATTTCTGACTAGTCGAACAAAACCAAAGAAATTAGGAAATATGATTTGGATCCAAGCGTCAGTGCATACTCTATTTTATAATGTCTTAACTGCATGCTACAACATAAAAATAACGCTAGAATTGGGGAACATATGAATTATCCATATAGAAAAACAATGAGTTGCAAAAAAATAACTGAATTTGAAGCACCATTTAGCAGAAGAAAATATCTTGTCAGTTTTCAGTAACGGCTTTCAAGGTTTTAGAGTACAAGATAAAGCATTTGACCTAAAGGCAATCACGGGATGTTTTATACACCCCTCCCCCCAACACACACACACCACACACACACACACACACACACACACACACACACACACACACACACACACACACACATATATATATATATATATATATATATATATATATATATATATATATATACTCGTATTTATATATACATATATATTCATGCGTGTGTGTGCGTGTGTGTAGGTGGTCGCAATCTGCATATTACGTTGGGCAAAGATTAGAATGGAGGTCCCACACGGACACATACACCATCCATCATACCTGGCCAGCTAATCTCCTCACAACAAGCGCCTCTGCATGCCAAGAGCACGCATACAAGAAACACAGCAGGTGTTACACATCCTTTGTACGTATATTCTCGTTCATACTGCTGTTATGTAAATGTATCATTCTTAGCGCAAGCATTACAATGTCAGCATTCCAGCTATGTTTATCATAACTTCATTAGTGTCTTGCATATTGATTTATGTACATCTTTCCATCCTCCAACAAACACAGTTGGTTGTACTCTGATCTCAGTAAATCTGTAGATGCAGCCTCTTACTCAAACCTTTGCTACGCTGGTGATCACGGAGATGTCCAGCCCAGCCAGCCCCAACGATGCCAGCCTCTCCAACGACACCGTCGCTGCTGCCTCCATACGTCTGCCCCCATTCATGCCCCACAACCTAGAAGCTTGGTTCTTCATGGGGGAGACAATCTTCCAATAGAAGAAAATTACCTCCTCAGCACGCAAAGCAGACACTGTCCTTGAATTCCTACCAGACGATGTTTTCGAGCAAGACACAGGATGGCTCACAGAACTGCAAACCCGTCACTTATGAATCACTGGAGGATCAGCTGAAGTCGTCCTTCAGCATGCCACCTGCCTTAAGAGCTAAGAAATTCCTGAACAATGTGGGGACAGCCACAGGAGACGAGTGGCCATCGCAGGTCTACATGCAATTGTGGCAGCTCATAATGCTACCTGCCACAGACAGCCAACCTGAGTCAACCCTGGACCTTGTGAGATATGTCCTCCTCACAAAACTGCCCCACCAAGCAGTGACAGCCATCCCCGATGCCTCCACCATGCCCATCGAAGAATTTCTAAAATTGGTTGATGCAGTACACATGGCCCACAATACAGTGGATCCCACCCAGCCACCCATAATAGCAACAGCACAATGGTCCCAGCAGTCAACCGACACGGAATTCGACAATGACCCAAACAATCCATCAAGGGGAAGACCAGACAGAAGAAAGACAAACCACCAGAGAGAATGTGCTTTTTCCATTGGAAATTTGGAAAAAAGGAACACAAATGCAACAAAGGCTGCCTTTTTTCAAAAAATATGCAAAAGGGTTGCATCCACGATCCAAATAACTAAACATTAGTGGCGAGCAGACCGGATGCCTCATAAGTGAAGCTGCGCTTGGATTTGTGCTGTCTTTTTTCCAGATACGAATGCAAGGGCTCCACATGTTTCTTCATCAGGGGTGAAAGGTCAGACACAGAATTCCTCGTGGACACTGGGGCATGCAAATCATTTGTGCCAGCCAGCCCACAACAAACAACTCAACCCTGCCCTACTCACCAACCTCCATGTATCCACTGCCAGTAGAGCACCATTCAAGATGCACGGGAAGCGAAATATGAGTGTGTCATTCAACAGGGAAGACTACAGTTGGACCTTCATCATGGAAGACGTGATGGTAGCACTTCTAGGAGCAGACTCCCTAAAAGCACACAACTTGCTAGTGGGTGTAGAATCAAAACAACTGATCCGGAAAACAGGTCCAGTAACATCTCTTCAACAGCTGTGCAAACTACCCACCACCGCATCATCACCGCAACAGCAGAGAAGACAAACAGGCCCCATCATAGCAGCTACCCCACTGCCAGAGATACACCGACTTCTACAAGAATACCAGGAGGTCTTCAAAGACGACTTGTAGCATGAACAAAATTAGCAAAGCAAAACCAAACATCCAGCACCATATAGATACAGAAGGCACCCAGTCCATGCATGCTTCAGACAGTTAGCCCCAGAAAAACTTGCCTATGCCAAACAAGTGTTCAGGGAAATGGAGAATGCAGGAATATGCCAAAAAGCCCCTAGCCCATGGGTATCACCCAACCACATGGTACCGAAATCTGACAGAACATGGTACCCGTACAGAGACTACCAGCGGCTGAATGTCAAAACGAAGCCAGATGGATACCCGTTGCTGAACTTAGCAAATATAACCAATGAAATGAACAGAGCAAAGATCTTCACCAAAATAGATCTGCTGAGGGGGTACCTCCAAGTTCCAGTAGCGAAGGAAGATATAGAAAAGACCGTAATCATCACCTCCTTTGGCACCTACACGTTTAACTACAGCTGTTTTGGCCTTCGGAACAGGGCAACTTTCCAAAGACTAATGGACAAACTGCTGGGAGACCTTCCCTTCTGCGTGGTCTACGTTGACGACATCCTCATATTTAGCCCCAACCTCAAGCAACACCTTAAAGATGTCAAAAGGGTGCTGCAGATACTTAAAGAAAATGGACTCCTAGTAAGGGAAGACAAGTGCGAATGGGCAAAGAAAATGGTGGAATTCCTGGGACATCAAGTAAGCCCAGACAGCATTAAACCTCTCCCAGAGAAAGTAATCAATTACCAACTTCCCAAAACCAACAACAATTAAAGCAGTGTAATAATTTTCAGAAATAATAAACTATTACCATAGATTTATCCCAAATATTGCTAAAATCATGAGCCTAGTCTACACCTGTCTACAAAGAAATCCTAAAAAATTAAGTTGGTCAGAAGTTCAAGATAATGCATTTCTTTCAGCAAAACAAGCAATAATCTCTGCAGCCACTTTACTCTTTCCTCAACCCAATAGGTCCCTCACTTTGACGACTGACACAAATAGCACAGTGATGGGCGCAGTACTGGAGCAGGACACAGATGATGGTCGTCAGCTATTGGCATTCTTCAGCAAGAAGTTAACGTCAGTGGAACAAAAGTACTCCACATTCGACAGGGAACTCCTAGTAGTCCATAAAACCATCCATCACTTCCACCACATGCTCAAAGGAAGGCAGTTCATCATACAAACAGACCATCAACCCTTGGTGTATGCCTTCACAAGGACAGCGGACGCATGGTCAGCACGAACAACAGTGTCACCGATCAGCAATAACTGAACACTCCTGCACCATCAATTATTTGAAGGGTTTAGCAAACACCATGGCAGATGCACTTTCGAGAAATTTCGTCAACACCATCCAGCTCAGGATAGCCTATCCCGAAATGGCAGAGGCACAAAGAGACAACGTGGGCCTACAACGACTGCAGCGGGACAACCCCACCCTTACGTGGAGCGACCTGTCAATCAACAATGGAGAGATCACCATTGCCTGCAAAACAAGTACTGATGCCCTCGCCCCTACCTGCCAGAAGGCCTCAGAAAAAAGGTTTTCAACCTTGACCACAACCTGTCCCACTCATCAGGCCAGGCAACCGCCCGATTTTTAGCAGAGTGGTACATCTGGTGGGGGATGAAAAAGGACATAAAACACTGGATGAGAGAATGCCTTCCATTCAGACGTCAAAATTATCAAGGCATGTAGAGAGCAGAATAGGAGAGTTCCACACAATACACCACTGACTTACCCATGTCCACATCGACATAGTGGACTTACCCATGTCCACATCGACATAGTGGGACCTCTACCCCCCTGTGAGGAGTACAGATACCTGTTCAGCATCATCGACAGAAAAACCAGGTGGCCCGAAGCAATACTGATACGGCAACAGACGGCGGAGTCCCACAGATCATCAAGCAGACAGTTTGGGGACAAAGATAATACATACAACAGCCTACAACCCAGAAGCTAACAGCATCATCAAAAGGCTACACCGGTCGTTGAAAGCATCACTTACTGCTAGATGTCAAGGCGGGAGTTGGAGAAAGGAGTTACCTTGGGTCTTACCGGGCCTGAGAATGTCACCACATGCAAAATTCAACGCATCTCCAGCAGAAGCCTTGTACTGCCAATCATTAACATTGTCGGCAGACGTTTCAACATCCAACAAGCCCAACATCCCTATCCGCCACCCACAAAGCATTAGAACAAATAATGCCAGCCAAGACAACTTACCACATGGCCAGAAAAGTGTACATCCCCCAACGAATTGCAGAATGCAAAGTATGCATTCATACATGTAAACACACAGATTCTCCCTCACCCCAGCCTACTCGGGACCATACCGTGTCATCCAGAGAAGACACAAAGCCTATCAAATGACAGTCGACAGCAGAACTACGTCGGTTTCCATCAACCGCCTAAAGCCAGCATACCTCCCAGACACCGACCTACAACCGTAGGCCTCTCTAAGGGGGGAAGTCCTGTAGGGTCCCACACGGACCCACACACCGTCCATCTGGCCAGCTAATTTCCTCACAACAAGCATCTCTGTGCGCCAAGCGCGCGCATACAAGAAACACAGCAGATGTTACACATTCTTGTACATATATTCTCGTTCATATTATTGTTATGTTAAATGTATCTTTCTTAGTGCAAGCATTACCATGCCAGCATGCCAGCTTTATGTAACATAACTTCATTCATGTCTTCTATACTGATTTATGTACATCTTTCCATCCTCCACAAAACACAGTTGGTTGTACTCTGACCTCTGTTTTGTTCACCTCGTGTCAGGCATTACATTTCCGCTTGCAAGAGCTATCGACCTGTCTGTTTGCTGTTTGAATAAATCGGTAAGTTTTAGACGCAGCTTCTCACTCACACCTTCGCTACAAGATCT
>NC_089752.1:63250319-63262819 GCF_040412425.1 Macrobrachium rosenbergii
TTGGCTCCTCCCTCGCATTTTATCTGATGCCGTCGGGGAAGGCCTCTTCGAAGATCACCTGGAAACAAGGCCTTAGGCAGTCATTTTGAACAGAGAGAAGGATTAAATGCTTAACCATTTTGGGAATGAAGGAGAGGGTTTATGAAGGGGTGAATGAAAACCCAGAGTTCTAGTAATTAAAACAACTGAAATGAATTTTATTTCTTTCTCTTTTACGTTACGGATGTAAAAATGGGTGAGGTTGCTTGGAAAGAAGTTCCATTCATCGCACCTCCCCAACCAAGTTAGCATTCACACCCAAGATCGGGTGAGAATGATTACCAGCAATCAAACTCACATAAAGACTCTACTTCTCTCTCTCTCTCTCTCTCTCTCTCTCTCTCTCTCTCTCTCTCTCTCTCTCACTTCCCTTTGGTGCCCTATAATTTAACTTAAACTTCTGTGTAGTAATTAATTTAAAGAGGCAAACATTACTGTGACATTTATGTTAATGCAGAATAAATACTTGCTGCTAGAATGACATTCTATCATTAAATTCCTATTAAGTTACGGCAGCATATGATGAATGTTAATCAGAATGTTTTCACAACATAATGGTATTGTTAAAACAATGAATTAATACTAGATTAATTCTAGAGATACTTCATGCATTTAGTAATAATCAATTATGAACTTTGCAAATATGCAGTTAGTCTGCCTTGAAGAGGCATTGCAATAAGGTAAACATGGGCTTGGTTAAGTGTTTCTGCGATACCTGAGTGACGGTTCAGTGCCATTAGGGCACTATAAACACAAGGTCGCGAGTCTGAGACTCGAGATTTATTACAGAGATTCACAAAGAGAATAGATGACAGATTCAGAGTAATCAATGATTATTAATATGATATGATGATTAAATATGCTGAAATTACCTTCCTTAGCCTATGGAAAACGGCAAGTTCCATTCTTTAGCCCAAGAAGGCCACAGGTTGCCAGAGTGTGTGACTCCTCCGGCAAGATCATTTGCCAACATCTACGATAATGGCACTGTGCCAAGTTGGCACTCATATAGTAATAACTAATGGCAATGGCATATCGTGTTTTAAATTTATCATGCTCTGATAGGCATGAAAGGGAAGTCATAGGACTTATAAAATTGGGATATCTGTCAATGGCACTCTGCACTGGCAGAGGGAATTAAAGTAAAATGTGGGTCTTGGTAAGGCATACAATAAATGAGTAATAACCAAAATAAGGAAAAGGAAATGCTAAAGGAAAAGAATAAATTACAGAGTTATAAGGAAAATCAATAGGTGAAGGACCCTGACATCCTCTTCTTGATACAGGTGCCAAAGTCTTCGTAGGATAAAGGGATGGCACTGTGCCAGTTTGGCACAGATGCCAGGAGGACTTGGTGGCTCTCTTTAAGTTACCTGGAATTATCCACACCCGTGGTATTTCCTCCATGGACCTCCCTTAGGGGACGGTGTGTCTTGGCTGTGGAATCAGTGGAAACCGAGCCTGAGGAGGTATTTGAGTGTCACCTGTGTCGGTTTCTTTGATGGCTGATGCAGGGGCTTTCTTTACAAGCTCTACCACAATCCGTCGCAGTTCCTTGAGTTCATCGGCCACTTGAGACATGGCAGAATCCTTACTCACTGTTGTGTCTGCTGCGGGCTGAGACAGAGAGGAAGAGGTGTAGGGGGCATGAGAGGCTCACAGGTAAGAATGACCAGCTCAGGCACGGGTTGCGAGGCCGCACCTTTGGATGAGCTTCCGCTGTGGTCGGAAGGATCTGTCTCTCTTACCAGCACTGGTAGCGAAGCCAAGCCGGGAGAAGAGAGGGGACCTAGACTGGGATCTCTGGAAGGGAGATAGGGGGCGTGCTCTGGTGCTGGCACTGAGGCAGGGCCAGACACTAATATTTGATTTGGAATCTGCTCATCGTTTGGGATGGATGGAGCATGGCACTGCTCAGGCCACACAAGTGGCACTGATAAAGATTGTGAACCGAGGTTGGGACCTCCTGGAGGGAGATCTATTTGGTGCCCTGGCACTGGCACTGGCAGGGCCGGGCACCGGAATGGGATCTGGAATCGATCTTGATGGAGAAGGCCACTGCACATCGTACTCAGGTAGCACTGGCAGTGGAATGAATGCAGGTGTTTGAAGCTTACTCATTCCTAATGAATGATTTGGGTTGATTTGGACCCCTGGATTGCTGTAACTTAGATGGGGACTGGAAGTCCTGTCCCAGGAGGAGGCCATAACCTCCAGGAACGTATCTGGCTACTGCGAGGTCGCAGATTTCAGATCTATGAGGTCTCGTGATCCTCAACTTGACAGTAGGAAGTATCATCTTAAAGTAATTGATACCTTCAATTGTGACAAGTTTACATCTGTTAATGGTAGCTACGAGGGGAACTTTGTCTTCCCTTATGAGGGACATTTGTGCACCAGAATCATCAAATGCCTTGACCTGGCTGGCGGGGCATCTACCTCGGGGAGGTGCCAAATATATGGGAGCCTGGGCTGGAGGACCTAAGGATGTTGGGTCGGTAACTGCCAACACAAGGGCTGTCGTACTTGACTTATTATTACTAGGGCATTTTGCTCATCGGGTGGAGTGCCCATAAGTCCGGCTATAATCTTCACCTGGCACTGTCCCATTGGAGGGGGCAGGCCCTTTACCCTTTGTCCACGACCCAGGTGTAGCTTGTTGGGGTGTTGTCCCATTTGAGGATGTATGGGGGTCTTCTGGCTGATTCTCAGCCTTCAAGTGGCACTGTTCAGTGGGGTGCCCTGTTCTCTTACAATACCCACACGTGTTTCTTATGGGGTGCCCAATTTTGGGAGGTTGCTGGGAACTGGTTGAGGCAGGCGAGGAGGGATATAATTTTCGTCGATGGGAACTAAGATGGGGATGATGCGTATCCCAGATGTCAGCCCAACGACAGCACTCGACCACTGTCTTAGGCATTTTATCACATATATGAGTGGTGAGAGCTGGTGGGGCATAAAATAAGAAGTCCTCGAGCTGGAAGAGTTCGAGGACATCCTCTACACTAATGGCTCTGAGAGATTCTATCCATCGTTTTAGGGCCTGGGTCTTTCTGAAGATCCAATCAGACCAGGTTTAGCCTGATTCCTTGAATGTAATTCTCCACCTTTTCCTCCAACAGTCGGGAGTTATTTCAAAAGCTTTTATAATGGCTTGGTGGACAAGGGCAAGATTTCCTTGATCCTCAGGGGGGAGAGCATTGAATGCAATGGCACCCTTCCCTTCAAAGTGCTTTCCCAGGATCAGAGACACTTCTTCTGTAGAGGGCTGATAGGTCGTCAGAATCTTTTCAATATGGTCGAGCCAGGCTTCAGGCTTGGCTTCATCCCATTTTCTTAAGAGGGAGCCTACACTGCTGAGGGTTGAGTGAGGAGAGGGCGTTGGTGTGTTGCGTATGTCGTGAGCTGCCATTGCAAGCTGATGAGCTCTTTCTTTCTCCCTCTCCTGTCGTTCTGCCTCTTCTCATTTCTCCTGGCCTATTCTTTCTGCCTCTTCTCGTTTCTCCTGGGCTATTCTTTCTGCCTCTCTTCCCGCCTTGGCATCGTCTACTCTCTCTTGGACCCACTCCCTCGAGGCTTGTCCTGACAGTCCCAAGTCCTTGCCAACGGACATGTAGAACTTGAATTCCTCATTTTGCTAGGCTCTGGATGTCGCAGACATCTTGAGATAACGCTTATATGGGCGTGACCCATTAGAAAATCATTATGTCTGAAAAGACTCAGGGCTGTTCCAGTGAACAGGTTCAATATGACCGAAGAGACTCAATATTGTTCGAAATGAACAGGTTCAGGGTGTCTGAAAAGACTCAGTTGTCTGAAAAGACTTAAATTTCGGGGTGCCTGAAAAGACTCAGTTGTTCGTAATGAACGAAAATTAATATGGCTGAATAAGACAAATTTCAGGGTGTCTGAAAAGATTCAGTTGTTTGAAATTAACATAAATCAATATGTCTGAATAAGACTCAAAGTTCAGGGCGTCTGAAAGACTTAATTGTTCGAAATGAATGAAAATTAATATGTCTGAATAAGACTCCAAGTTCAGGGTGTCTGAATGACTCAGTTGTTCAAAATGAACAAAAATTAGTATATCTGAATAAGACTCAAATTTCAGGGTGTCTGAAAAGACTCGTTCCAAATGAGCAAAAATGAGTTTGTCTGAATAAGACAAATTTCAGGGTGTCTGAAAAGACTCAATTGTTTGAAATGAACGATATGTCTGAATAAGACTCAAATTTCAGGGTGTCTGAAAAGACTCACTGTTCGAAATGAATGAAAATTAGTATGTCTTAATAAGACAAATTTCGGGGTGTCTGAAAGACTCAATGGTTCGTAATGAACGAAAATTAGCCCAAGCTAATGTAAGCCTTTATGTATATTTTTATTTTGAGGAGAGACGCTGCAGAACTAATAAAAGGGCTTACAGGGTTATACACTCATGGTGTGTAAAGGAAATTTTCCTTGCGCTGTCGAAATGATTTAAATGCGGCGTGATGAGAACAGTACATCGATCCTATCAAATATTAAAATCTCCAACCCACTAGGGTAAGACAAAATGCTTAATCTTAACATGCACGGGCAGTCCGGACTGCCGAGAGGTTATGCATGGGGTAGGAAGAAATTGTTGTTCTCCGTTATCAAAACAAACCTTAGCTCTCACATGACAAATAATAGTACTCTAATGTTTACTTCTGGTCTCGTGACACCTGCTGTCAATGAATGAGTCGGGCAGGTGGCGGGGGGGAAGGGGACTCTTGGCCACTTGTCTGGCTTGCCTGGGCAACCCTTTTTCCCACACTCCGAGGCTCCCACAGTAACGAATGAAAGAGGAAATTCTCGCTGATATATTCGTCAATAAACAAATTTACAGGAATACTACGGGCTCGCAGAGGAACATCCTACTCAGTTAAAGAAGTAAGAGTTTATTACTCTCAACAATGTGGCAACATGCACGGATGTATGGGTAAAATTAACGAGCGAAAGAGAGGGATATATATATATGAGCACTGCGAGTGCATTTTTTATAACAATGGAATTTCTAATAGGACTCACAAATCAAAGATGGCGGACAGTTAGGGATGGGCCCACGTGGCCTTGAATTGAAGATTTCGGTCGGAATTACTATTCCCTCATCTTGAGAGCAGAAATTTAGATTCCTAAATACTTCCCAGCTTTTCCTATTGAGAGAGAGAGAGAGAGAGAGAGAGAGAGAGAGAGAGAGAGAGAGAGAGAGAGAGAGAGGATAAATCCAGCGATACAAAAATAGCTGAAGTCAAAGTCTTGGTGGTCGCCTACAATGTGCCTATCTGGGAATTCGGGACTTTCAAATTGTCCTGATCACGTGGACGAAGGAATAGGGGCTCTATTCCTTTTTATTAACTCTTCGACTGAGTTGCTCCCTAGCTTCCTATTCTTAAAACATGCAGTTAACATGTGATAGCACAAAAATCTTGTGGAATGGTTAATACACTCTCTCTTCTCATGAACTAAATTGGCATGCATGTGGTCTATAAATTACCTAAGATTGGCTGCAGTCACTTTTCGCACCTAGCATAAACCTAAGCAAAATATTTCGACCCGTACCTATGCTGTGAAACTGGCTCTTCTCATGTGCTTAAAATGGAGGGGGTATGATACCCGGGTGGTCTCTAATTATGTAGACAAGCTTAGCAGCTGCTATTTCGCTGATAAGTTGATATTGCAACTTGCACATATGCAGGGATACTTACTTGTTTCTGGGCAGCAATGGATAATCGCAGGGAGTTCTTTACATTATCACGAAATCTACTGTATTTCATTAAAACATCTGACTAAATAAATTGATTACGGCAATTTTGTAGACAAATAAATCAAGGGAAATACTGTGGCTTAGGGCCTTCTTCAGTTGAGGGAAGTTTACGTAAACTCAAGGGTTCTCTTAATTAATTATATTTACATAATAAACACAGATCAGAAGAATGATGAATTACTGGGCAGGTGTTAATAAGTGCCCGCTAAATGAATGAATCCTACATGGGAGAAATATTCTGCACCGATGAGGTGCGGCACCAACTTTCTCTTTTTTGGCTCCTCCCTCACCCGTTATCTGACGCCGTCGAGGAAGGCCTCTTTGAAGGTCACCTGGAAACAAGGCCTTAGGCAGTCATTTTGAAAAGAGAGAAGGCTTAAAGGCTTAACCATTTTGTGAATGAAGGAGAGTTTATGAAGGGGCGAATGAATTTTATTTCTTTCTCTGTTGTTATGGATGTAAAAATGGGTGAGGTTGCTTGGAAAGAAGTTCCATTCGTCGAAATATATATAAATATATATATATATATATATACATATATATATATATATATATATATATATATATATATATATATATATATATATATATATATATATATATATTATATACATATATTTACATATATATATATATATATATATATATATATATATATATATATATATATATATATATATATATATATATACAGTATATATATACACAGAGAGAGAGAGAGATAACCAGCAGTTAAATAAAGTAAAATTATTTCGAAAAGATTTAATATTCCGAAGAAACTGCTGTCTCCTTTACAAGGTCTGATAAAATGATACGAAAAGCCTGTGTGTCTATCTATCTACCTATCTATTTATCTATCTATCTATCTATATCACTATCAGTCTATATTCATATAACAACTGCGCAGAATACTGTTTACAAATCTCTTCAAGAAAAGAAAACGCACTCCCCTTTCAGAATTTAGCCAGTCATTGAGTAACTGCATCATTATCGATCATCTTAGCTGTATTGAGGGATGAACCCTATCATCAAGAAGCGTAGAAGGATCTGAGGGAAATTACGTAATGTCTGTTTAAACATTTGCACATAATTATGGGAACGATTGTAGCCCTTGTATCTCCCGTCAACAAGAACAGAAGAAGAATTCTTGGAATTTCCACATCCTAATGAGTCTCTCTCTCTCTTTCTCTCTCTCCCCTTCACGTTATTTCTGTTCATCATTATCCCTCGCTCTTGCTTTCCCTATTATTGTTTTTCATTACCATTTCTCCTTGTCTTTCCTTTACGCCTCTCTTTGTTTCCGTTTTTCTTACCTTACTGTAATAATAATAATAATAATAATAATAATAATAATAATAATAATAATAATAAGTATCATCATAACTGATGACTACAGTAATTTCAATTTAGAGAACTTTTACCGAAAGGCTATGAATAAGAACGGTTGCGAAGGTGGGGGGCTGGGGGGAGGTGGTCCTTGACAGCCCCCTGGGGAATAGGGACAATCTTTCGGAGTCTGTAGTCATTTCCTACGAGGGATCAATCCCTCCTTTGCTCTCCCACTTTCCCCTTTCTTAGGATTAGGATGACTGAGTTAGGATGGAGGAATCGTGGTTAATGGGGGGTGATTTAAAAATAGTAAAAACACGGAAAGTTTCTATAAACTTTGTAAATGAACTTGACAACATGAGAAACAGAGTGACCGAAATCAAGAGGAATAAAAATGGGAGACATATTATTTAAAAAGACTACTCTACCATCATTTTCCCAAAGTCAGGGAGGTCATTTCCTTTTTTACTTTTTTGAGTTTTTAAGAAAACTCGCTCATTAATCTTTTACTTTCTAATTGCGAAAGTTTCGTCGGCGGAAAAGAAAAGGCCAGAGCTGTTGACAAGTTTTTTTCATGTTGCGACAAGATTTGATAACACCGCTCTAATGATTATTTTCTCTTATTATTTATGAAGGTGAAAACATTCTTATGTTAAGTTCATGACTTTCATTATAAATCGTTTATTTTTCTTAATTATTCAGTAACTGGCACAGTGTAAAAGGTCTAAGCCATTTCTGAACGTAGTATTTTCGCTGAAAGAATGTATAATATTGATAGTGTAGGATATAAAAAGTGTTGATTAGCAATATTAATCTAAGCAAGACATATGACTTACAACCTTCATTCCTTGTTTTACTAGTGGCATTTCAAAATATAGGCTTGTGATGTATATAATTATGAAAAGTTTTATATCAAGCAGGGAGATGTAACAGTAAGAGTAATGAAGACACTTTTATGGTAATATTTGTCTGGTAAAGATACGAAAATTGTAAATAAGGGTTTTTTATCTTTAAACAAAGATTGGATAACTGATGAAAGACAAACAATAATTTTTCCAGTCTTTCGAAATTGATCAGCCTTATGAAAACCCAAAAGACTTATAGAAATACGTCACGATTACGTCATCTTCGTCAGCTCATAAAGGATATACTCCCTTTTAAAAGTTTACTAAGAGGTTTGTTCTTGAATGGTACAAACGCAGATTTCTGTAATAAGTCTATTAGAAAGAGTTTAACTCCAGGTTATCTTAATTCTCTACAATCTACATTGTAATTCAAAATAACCGAAACCTTCGACGTTTTAATCAAAGGTAATCTTAACTTTCGACATTTCAACTCCCGGTTATGTACTAAATCCCGACTTTTCAACCCCATATAATCCTACTTCAGTCATCTTAACTCCAGGTAATCCTAACTCCCGACATTGTAACTCCATGTAACCCTCACTATCAGCGTTTATAATTGCAGGTAACGATAAGTTCTGTCATTTTAATTTCAGGTACTCATTACCTCCGATGGCTAAACTTCAGGGAAATCCTACCTTCCGACATTTTAACTCCTGGAAATCCTAACTTCATTAAAGACTAAATTAAACAAAGACTGCTTTAGATCATTGCCGTTATAACTAATTTCTGTTTTCCTCACTACGAAAGGGGATCAAATATTTTTCAAAAAAAGAAAGTGGCGTTTTAATTCCAAGTGATATCAGCTTCAGACCTGAATAATTCCAGAGAATTAAAAAGGTGATGAAAATATGTGAAATGGTTCTTTTGTGAAGACGACATTTGGAACATAAATCCAATAAGAACATTTCCTTCCGATTGTTAGTTAGAATTTTGAGTTAAGATTGATAGCCCAATGAATTTTCACACTCAGCTACGACCCAATACAGCCCTCTAACTACCAGATACGTAACTGACCTCTCACGTAAACAATTACAATGATTTATCACGGAACCTGCACAAATTGCTAAGTAATCTTTGGATCGCGTCTGAGCACTGTTAATATTGTGGTGAGCTTGGTAATTTTAGTTATTTGTGTCCACGTACTTAAATATACATTTATGCATATACTGTTTATATATATATATAATATATATATATATATATATATATATATATATATATATATATATATATATATATATATATATATATATATATATATATATATATATATATATATATATATATATATATATATATATATATATATAAATTGTTACAGTTCACTGGGCTAGAATGAAACGAAATAGTAACAACCTAACATATTTTATTAAGGAACAACAATAGTTACCACTACCATAACAGAATAAAAGAAATACTATGCAAAGAACAAGACAATTTATATATACACAGTAAGATTACTTGCAGAAAGCTATATATAAAATAAATAAATCCCAAATATCACTGGCCAAATGGATGACCATGTAATCAAATACTCTCCCAAAGTAAACATTCCAAGATTTTCCCAAGGGTCCTAAAATTAAAAGAACAGTAAGTAACCAATGAAATACACAGTATATGAATACGTCAACTATTCAATAACATGTTCCATGTTACCACTCTGGTACTCATTTACATTAGCAAAAATTCATAATATTTCCCCCTCCATTAAAATAAAAACAATGTTTTTATTACAACAAACAATAGTACATCAAATAAGTAAACAATACCATTTACATTTTACATTAAACAACATATATTTATAGATGTACATACAACAACCTTTATTCTGGAACTCTTGACAAGAAATCTGTTACAACATTTTCCTTCCTCTTATGTGTTGGGTATCAATGTTGTACGGTTGAAGAGTCAGGCACCACCGTTTAAGAAGAGGATTTTGATTCTTTATACAAGAGATGAATTTTAGTGGATTATGGCCACAATATACCACAACTGTTTTACTGTTGTCCAGGGAGACTTCAAATCTTTGAAGGGCAAGTAACAATGCAAGCGCCTCTGTCTCTATGTCTGAGTAAGATCTCTGGTGAGGCTTTAGCTTCTGAGAAAAATAAGAAACTGGATGCATAATCCCAATCTTTTCCTTCTACTAGTAAGGCTGCTCCTACTCCGACACCTGAAGCATCTACTTGCAGGCAGAATGTCTGTTCAAAGTCTGGCACCTTACCAGTAACAAGCATATTCTTTAAGCTCTCATATGCTTCATTGCAGGCCTTTGTCCAGTTAAATTTGCTTTTCGGGCTCACTAGGTCAGTTAATGGAGTAGCTACACTAGAAAAGTTAGGACAGAATCTGCGATAATAACCACATACAGCCAAGAATCTTTGAACTTCTTTCCTTCAATTTGGTGTAGGCCATTTTAGCAATAGCTTCAGTCTTTGCAGTTACTGGCATTATGCTCCTACTTCCAACTTTGTGACCCAAATAGACAAGTTGAACTTTTCCAAATTCACTTTTCTGTGGATTCACTATCAAGATGTACTCCAGAAGCCTTTGAAAAAGTATAGACTGGGTTTTTAGGTTTTCCTCCCAAGTATGTGAGAAAATCACTAGGCCTTCTAGATAAACCTTCACTCCTTCTAGCCCTGCCGTTACAACATCCATCATCCGCTGAAATGTGGCTGGTGCATTGGTCATACCAAATGGAAGTACTTTATACTGGTATAAACCAAATAGAGTCACAAATGAAGAGATTCTCTTTGCATCATCAGTCAAGGGGATTTGATAGTACCCCTTTAGAAGATCCAACTTTGTCATGAACTTAGAATTTCCAACAGAGTCAATCATGTCCTCTATAAATCATGTCCTCTATATGAGGCAAAGGATAAGAATCCTTTTGTGTCATGGAATTAACCTTGCAGAAATAAGTACACATGTGATGACCACCATCTTTCTTCTCAACAAGTATACAAGGGGATGCCCAGGGACTGTCACTTAGTTCTGCAAGATTTTTATTTAACAAGAAATGACTTCTTGCTTTAATATCCTTAGTTTTTCACGTGTCAGTCTGTAGAGTGGCTGCTTAATTGGAATGGCACCTTCAACCAACTGGACATCGTGACTGACTGCTGTGCAAGCTTTAGGGACATCTCCAAATATCTCTTTGAACTGAAAGAGTAACACATCTGCTTGGGTAAGAGATGAATGACTTAATTTAGTAGGAGGATTTTTAAACACATCAGAATTCTGAATTTTAACTTTTTTACCACTAATACAGAAGTCATCATATCCTTTACTAGCTATATTTTCAATTATCAAAGTAGGCACTTCTTCATCTTTTGGGTGGTACTCTTTAATCAAATTAACATGTACCAACCTCTGTGTCTTTCTCCTCCCAGCTATTATACAGTTAAGATCGCTTTCTTTAGAAATTACTTGATAGGGACCTTGATACCCAGATTCTAAAGGAGATTTTCTTACAGGTAGGAACAACAATATTAAATCACCTAGTTTGAAATTTCTTTGTTCAGAATCTGAATCATAGTTAGCTTTCATTTTACTCTGGGATTTATTTACAAATTGTCAAGATAAATCATGAGTGATCTTGAGTTTCCTTTGAAGTTTAGAAATGTAATTGTTAAATGTAGATTTACTCTCACCACCAAACCAAGTTTCTTGCAATAACCTTAAGTGTCCTCTGATATCCCCACCAAACAAAAGCTCAAATGGAGAGAAACCTAGACTCTCCTGACATGTACTTCTTACCGCATACAATAAATAGTTCAGATATTCGTCTCAGTCCTTGTCTTGATCCATGCAGAACTTTGATAGCATGTTCTTCAGAGTCTGATGAAACATTTCAAGTGCACCCTTGTTCTGCGGATGATGAGCAATTGAATGATACTGAGTTACACCAAGGTGAGTCATAACCTGCTGAAATAAATCAGATGTAAAATTTGCTCCCTGGTCAGACTGTATTATCTCTGGGATACCAAACCGTGAGAAGAATTTCTTCAGCATAGGCAGTGGTGTTTTAGTCCCTATACTCCTTAATGGAACTGCTTCTGGATACCTTGTCGTTACAGACACCATCGTCAGAATATACTGATTACCCATTTTGGTTTTCGGAAGGGGACCCACACAGTCATTGATCGCCCTAGAAAATGGCTTGTCCACAATAGGTACAGGTCTCAAAGGAGATGGTTTAATTGTCTGATTTGATTTTCCAAATAACTGGAAAATATGACAGGTTCTGCAAAATCTAGATACATCTTTATGTAAACCAGGCCAATAAAAATATTTCTAATTCCTAAATGTCCATCCAAATTATTATGTACTATGCTTATTACCTTATCCTCGAAGCACAAGGGAATAGCCTCCTGATGTGTAGCGAAATCATCTTCAGCTGGTACATCAGGAGAGCAGAATTTTCTCATAAGCAAGCC
>NC_089752.1:63267819-63290319 GCF_040412425.1 Macrobrachium rosenbergii
TTATTGGCAGATTATCTAACGATGTCCCTTAGGGTGTAATTAGATGAATTAATCCCCTCCTTCGTAGGGGGGACTAATGACGTCACCGGAAGTCTTTAAGTTCCAGCGAGAAATGAAAGGTAAGCTCACAGGTGAGACATGTAAACATTCTTGTTACGATTACAGTTAGATTACTGGCACCCGTGTTTTGCTTTTCTAATCATGACACAGGAAGTGTTGTTCCTCCCTCTGCTTTGTTATTCTTTCTCTCTCTCTCTCTCTCTCTCTCTCTCTCTCTCTCTCTCTCTCTCTCTCTCTCTCTCTCTTATATTTATTTACATTATTCTAACTAATATTCTCCCAGCTATCATTACATACATATATATATATATATATATATATATATATATATATATATATATATATATATATATATATATATATATATATATATATATATATATATATATATATATATATATGTATGTATGTGTGTGTATATATATATATATATATATATATATATATATATATATATATATATATATATATATATATAGAAGAATTAAGGAAAACAAACATCACCATAGGAAATAAGAACGATTTTGGTGAAGAAGAAAATGTTTTTGTTAGTTTAAGATATGTTTCGAATTACTGGTCATTTGGAACAATGTACAGTATAATGCACTCGGAGAAAAAGAAAAGAAAACTTTCAAGAATGTTAAAATTAACCCTAAAAGTGATAGCCTTACCGCTTTAATAAGAATGGGCAAGAAATCCAGAAGAAAGAGATAGATTTTTCTAAGGAATCTGCAGGGGTAACAGAAACACAAAATAAAAGGAAAGGCAGAAATACCCATGATTCATATAAAAAAATAACATGTATAATGATAATTCCAGACAAGTAGGGAATAGACAAACTTCCTTTCAAAGGAAATATGCACAAAATACTGGGAAAAAATGGAATCCAAACCAGAAAGGAAGACAGAAGCAACTGAGGAATGGACCATTCCTCGTTCCACCCGTAAGATACCATAATGGTCAATATTCAAACACAAATAATTCAAAACCAGAGAATAATTCAGCTCAAGAAGCTAGACCAAGAATAACAAGTGAAAACTGCGGTATACCAATCATTCCACTAATGAATGCAGAAAGCCTAGAATCGGTGCAGTTTGCAAAAAGATCAGGCATTTAACTAAAAACTGTTGGTTCAATAATAAGGAAGCCAATAGATAGGTTATGGAGATAAGTAACAGTCGCCTAAATACAAATAAATCATCCAGTCGGTGACAATTAACCCCTTTACAGAGAAAAGAAAGTAAATCCCTTCAAGGTGATGAAAGAGAAAAAGGAGAAACAGTTACAATGGGAAATGAAGGTTCATCCGCATTTTCCTATTTACATAGCAAAGTAGTATTTTCCATGAAAGAGGAAGAAATAAACAGAAAGGATCTGCCTACTGTAAAGATGCCAATACATTGAAAGACATGTACTGTACGCATTGATTCAGGTAGCACTGTAAATATAATTGATAAAATAACTTTAACCAGATATGTAGGCATTGCAGAAACTCAGATTCAGGGTCAAAGTAGACTAATGAAAGGAATAGCAGGGAAACAGATTAAAAGTCTGTCGAATGTGAACTTGGAAATAAGTATTTTGTCACAAATTTATTGAAAGTTTTCTAGTTTTAGAAGACAGATTTTTTCCGGCACAAGTATTGTTCTCATTTGATTTAATAAGATGTGGAATAATATTAGATAATAATGAAGGAAAGATTAGCCTGAAACAGGATAATCAAAAGAGCATGTTTTACGCTTGACGAAGAAAAGTTTCACACAAATCTGATCAATTCGTCTGAGACAGTTTCGACAAGCGAGACAGACATACAGGAAAAGTAGATCAGTAACCAGAACAAGCAATATAAAATAGAAACAGATAAAAAAGAGGAATTCCCACAATTACAGAATGCAGAACTGTTGAGATGTGCACATAAAGATGATATATGCTCAGAGATAAATACTTACTCAGATGTAAATAATTGTGATGACCAAAACACTGAATCTAACGAAAATCAAGGCGCCTATACCTATAACTATAGCAATGTAGTAATGAAATGTGAAAGTGAAGGGAAAATACTAAATGAAGTATTGCTCTTAGATAAATTAAATAAATCAGATATAAATAGTATAATAGAAGTAACAGAAGAAACCACTGGAGACGCAGAACTTTGCTGTTTTTCAGACACAGAAGAAGAAGAAATATGTTGCGTTAACACAGCCGATGATATTAAAGTAAACTTTATACTCAACAAAGTAGTAACTCCGTATCCAAAATGTTTAACAAAAATATATTTTAGATCAAAAGTGGATGTAGAGGAAAAGGATAAGGATATTCTATTATTGAATGAAGAATTGCCAGGTTCTGTCAGAATGGTGATAACTGCGAAGTTTGTCCATAACTATTCAGGTAACAGACTAACACTATACGCAGACATTGTCTTTTGCATAGGAATTCCTATTAACAATCCTTTACTAACAGTAGAAGAAGAAGCATTTTTTTCTCTATAAATGGCCAAAACTCTCAAATAAATCAAGAGGTAAATAAAACAGATTTTCCAGGAAATAGACACAAGTTAATTCAGGTGTTAGAGAAATACAGAAATGTAATAGCTATAGAAGGAGATGAACTAGGAAGAACAAATGTTCTACAACATATAATTTTGTTAGATGGTGGAGCCAAGCCATTTTGTATTCCTAATTACAATTGACATTGTTACTTGTTCCAAAGAGGGATGGTAGTTGGAGACTTGTAATCGATTACAGGAAGTTAAATTCCACCACAGTTCCAGATAGAATGCCGATGCCGGTAATTCAAGATATGTTAGCTCAATTAGGAGGGGCCAAAATATTCTCATCCTTAGATTTGATAAGCGGATATTGGCAAGTACCTCTAGATGAAGAATCAAAACAATTCACAGCCTCCAGCACACATAAAGAGCATTTACAGTTTGAAGTAATGCCATCTGGACTAACATCAGCCCCATTAACATTTGTCAGGTTAATGTTACAAATTCTAGGAGATATAAAAAATGTTGCAGTATACTTGGACGATATAATCATTTTTAGCAAAGACTTAAAAAAGTCACCTCAGAACATTAGAAATAGTCGTAGATGGATTAAGAATTACAGGACAAAAAATAAAACTGAAGAAATGTCAATTCTTGATGAAATCCTTAGGATACATGGGTCATGTAATTAGTGAAGATGGACTGCGCATGCAGGTAGGTAAAATAAAGGCAATAATTGATTACCCAGCTCCCACTAATTTGAAACCATTAAGAAGGTTCCTAGGTATGGTAGGTTATTATAGACCTTTTATAAAGGGTTTTGCTACTACTGCCAAACCTTTGACAGAACTAACAAAGAAGGATGTTAATTATGAATGTAAGGATGATCAAGAAACAGCCTTTCAAACACTAAAAAGCAAAATGACCAGGAACCCTGTTTTAGTCTACCCAGATATTTCCAAAGACTGTTACTTAGCTTGTGATGCCTCTAAGTACAGGACTAGGAGCTGTATTGTTACAAAAGGCCAAAACTAGAATGAGGGCAGTATGTTATGCTAGTAAAGTTTTAAACCTAGCAGAAAGAAACTATAGTACCACAGAAAGAGAGTGTTTAGCTTTATATTGGGGTTTAAAGAAATTTAGACACACTTTTAGGTCATAAGGTTAATATGCTTACTGATCACAAACCCATTTGTGACTTATTTAAAAAGAGAGCCTTTACCAACAACATGAAGTTCAATAGATGGTTCATTAGTGTATTAGAATTTGCCCTGGAATTCAGATATATTCCAGGGAAATTTAACACCTTGGCAGATGCATTATCCAGATCTCAAGAAGAAACAGAAAAATGTATTACCACTAATACCTTTTGTTTTAGTTGTCAAATAGTAGATTTAGATCTAGAAAGAGTAAAAATACAACAAGGAAAAGACGTAGAAATCAGACAAATATTAGGATAGTTAATACTAGATGAAACCTTAAAACCTGATTTTCAATTTCAATTAATAAATGGATTGTTGTATAAGAGGCTAACAGAGAAGAATGGTTGTTCTCGACTATACATCCCAAAAACACTAATCAGAGAAGTTTTAGAACTAACACACTCATACAAGTTAGCAGGACATCCAGGAATTAAAAAGACAATCAGAATCATAACCAGAAATTATTTTTGGCCACATTGTAGTGAAGATGCCAAAAACTTTATACAAAACTGTGTTTCCAATCAACATAAAGGTAACGTAAATCTTAAAGCTCCACTTGAAAAATATCCATCAGAATTAAATCCATTTCAATTAGTAACTATGGACTTTTTAGGTCCATTTCCAAGGACTGTTAGAGGAAATAAACAAATATTAGTCTTCTTAGACTATCTAACTAGATATGTAGAAATCGTACCAGTAAGAAACAAAGATGTAGCTACAGTAGCAGAAGCTCTTAAATCTAGAATTATCACAAGGCATTCATGTCCACAAGTTCTTCTTTCTGATAATGCTGCTGAATTTACAAGTGATCTTTTAAAGAAAATATGTGAATATTTTTAAATAAATAAGTGTCAAATAACCGCTTATAAACCAAGTTCTAATGGAGCAGTAGAACGAACTAATCGTAAAATAAAGGATATCCTGAAAACTTTAGTGAGCCCACGGACAGAAGATTGGGACTTAGCAATAGAAGACGTACAGTTCACATTGAATAATACTGTAAATGAGACAATAGGAGAATCCCCACATTATTTGCTATATGGTTATCAGAAAAGAATGCCTAACACATTATCAGACGACGATGCAACACCACCCAGACATACTTATAACTATGATGACTATGTTGCATGGAAAACCTGACATACTTACGAGACAATTATGAAAACATGAGCAAAAGATGTTCATAACACTCATGCCAAATATTATAATAAAAGTACCATTAAACCAGACATTAAAGTAGGTACTCAAATTTATGTACAAACTCATGTTCAAGAAGGGCCAAATGTAAAGGTTGTTCCCAAGTTCACTGGACCATTTAGAGTTGTAGAAGCGTTAAAATTAAACAAATATAGAGTAATTAATGAAAGTGATCTAAAGGAAAAGGAAATATATAAAAGAAGTAAAAACAGATCCGTGGTCCACTGAAGTTATAGATAACATAATACATGATAATGCTGTAGATGATGTTGTAAACAAAAAAAATATAATCTATGAAACTGGCAGAGTTAAATATGGATATATATGTATATATTGATATTGGACTGAAAATATCATAAGTATAGTGTATGTAGAGAAACCTATGTGTAAAGAGTTGCTACCGAAGCAAATGTAGAACAGGAAAAAGAAAGAATAGACAGACTGGAAAAATGGGCAGCAGCAAGAGGCACAGTGATAAATAACGTTATTACATCACACAATCAAAATGCAGAACAAATAAAAAACCTGAAAATTTTTATAAATCAAGTCAATCAGAATCACTGTGTACCCATTTCCTATGATTGTTAATGAACAAACAGTCATTCAAAAGGGAACAGTCAGGCATTTTGCATTAGAAGAACACACTCTACTATTGTCATTCTTCACTGATAAACAATTTAATGAGTATATTCTGTTAAAAGAACAGGAATATATATGTAATTTTGATAACCTGTATAAGAATACTAATGCTTATTCAAGTATTCAAGAAATTGCGTTAAACCAAAACCAAGAAAAAGATGTATGTACCACAAACTATGGTAAACCTTTTGAAGCACTTATGATTGATCAAGAAATTTTTGTATTTTCACTAAATACTGTTGTAGCTAAAATTAAATATCACAACATTAGCACAGAAATAGAGTTTAAAAATGTTAAATCTGTTACAACATCATGTCGGTTAGTTATAGCAAACCAATTATATTATGATACCCATATTTTCACAACATATAAATTCAACAAACATGTGCCATATCAGAATTACTCATATAAAATAGATGAATTCACATGTCTCAGTTAGTATTAAAGAAGCCTGAAAATTTGAACTATGTTGATGAATATTTCTACTATAAAGAAACTGTCTCCCTAGTAAATCCAGTGGTAATAGTAATAACTGTTATTTTGTTTATCCTGGTAGCCAGAAATCTTATTATCAAAAAATACATGGGATATTGACAGAACTCAATAATAACAATAATTAACAATTGATGTTAACATTATTTGTACACGATAATAATTGTATATGTTTATTCTTCATATGTTTATTGTTCACATGTTCATTTAATATACATATGAATTAATGACTTATGATTTGATATGTTTGATAATTTGATTATTTTCTGAGAATGTTTTAATCAACTTAGGCTTTTCCTCCACAATTGGAGAAACAATTTTTATTGTCCATTGTATTTTATTGCCAATTTAATTATTACTATTGTATCCACTTTATTATGTTTAATTAAAAATTGAAGACATTGTTTGGTAGGTGACCGAGTGATGTAATGATAGCTAGGAGAATATTAGTTAGGAATAACGTAATTTAAGAGAGAGAGAGAAAAAGAATAATGAAGCAGAGGGAGTAACAACACTTCCTGTGTCATGATTAGAAAAGCAAAAAACTGCAATCGTAACATGAATGTTTACACATCTCACCTGTGAGCTTACCTTTCATTTCTCGCCGGAACTTAAAGAATTCAGGTGATGTCATTAGTCCCTCCTACGAAGGAGGGGATTAATTCATCTAATTACACCCAAAGGGACGTCATTAGATAATCTCCTGCCAATTAGGACATCTAACAAGGTGGGACAGAAGCTATGATCCGCCTATTGTGGGATGGGCATTTCCTTTTCAAGAACCTTCAAGAACGCAAGGAAAAAAGGAGGAGGAGCAGAACAGAAAACGAGAGAACAGAGCAGATAGAAAAGAAGCAGATAGAAGACAGAGAAGCAGAGGAGTGAAGTCAAGAGCCTCACCAGTTGTGGGTTGAGAAGAAAACAAGGCTCGTACTTCGATTCGTTTTCATACTACTTCTTAATTTGTATATGTATTTATATTGTATATGTACAGTGTTATTTTTACTATTGGGATAATGAAGGAAGAAAACTACGCTGTCTTCCTAAGCCTCCTGTGACTCAAACGTTACTATAACAACAAAGTCAGAAATGATAAAGCAACTATAAAGGAAATAATAAACTTCTTTACATGGGCAATGAATAAATAATAAGAAAGGAACATCATAACATTTGAGGGTGGTAAAAACATACCAAAAGGTGCTAACAATGTTACATTGGTGAGAAGCATCACATAGATATATATATATATATATATATATATATATATATATATATATATATATATATATATATATATATATATATATATATATATATATATATATATATATATATATATATATATATATATATATATATATATATGTTAGGAACAATTGTTTGCCGATTGTTCCCTTAGTGGGTTGTTGCCTCCTTTGTTTTTGTTTATTTTTCTTTCTGGCGAGCTGACGTCTGATGAATGGCGTCAGACTTCGTCAGTCAGGTTCGTAGCAGTAACGAGTCAGGTTCGTAACAGCTACCAGTCAGGTTCGTAGCAGCAACGAGGCAGGTTGAGGGCAGCAGCAAGCCAGCTGGAGTAGCAGCTGCAGGTATCCGTACCTGCGAGTCAGGTCTTGGCAGCAGAGCAGTGGAGAAGTTTTGAGGACGAGATGGTTGCCGTGTCGGCTCTGTCGTGGTCGTCCAGTGCTGGAGGAGGACGTCTCTACTGTTTTTGGGGACGAGATGGTTGCCGTGTCGGCTGTGTCGTTTTCGTCCGATGTTGGAGGAGGACGCCCAGTACTGTTGTTCCTTTATGCTATGGGATTATGTATTTGCTGTAATAGTTATTTTACGGTTTTTTCATTATTCGTATTATTTTTTTTTGCTGCCTGTTATTTTTATATTTATGCTGCCTGTGAGTTATGTAATTATTATTTTAGCTGCCTAAGTATTGTTTATTATTGAGCTTTTGAATTGTTTATCAAATTGCTTATGTAATTATTTTTTTTTTTTTTTGGTTTTGATTGTTGCTGCTGCTGTTAAGCGATTAATTCATTTGTAATGTTTTTGTTCATTTTAGATTGAACCTTGACTCACTGAAAATATGTATATAACTTTATTGTAAATAAATTAATTTTAAGGTAACTTTTTGGTTTCGTTCAGCTCCTCCCTCCTTTGTTTGTCACCTCTCGTCAGCCATTTCAGCCCAATTGCTTGTTTATTTTGAAGAACCTGTTGATCTCGAAAAGCGAGATCATAATAATATATATATATTGTTACGTGTGTGGGTCTTGGCTGATCATGTATTATTCAATTTACGTAATTTTTACGGCCCTGCAGACCAAGAATACACGTAATCTGCCACTTGAAGCCAAAAGTTAACCTCAAAGACAGTCGTTAATTAGCCAAAGGTCGCCAGTTAAGGGTAATTAACCTTAACAAGAATATTTGAGATGAATTTTAGATTTCAAACGCAACGGTTCTTCCAAACATTCGGACGCTAGGCATAAAAAAAGCATCGAGACTTAACTGTTTGCTTACCCTAAATCATAGGCATGTACTGGAATAACGGGGTTGAAGCTAACAATATAATAATTTGGCTTAATCTAGACTTCGTACAACATGATTACCTTCAATGGTGGCGGAGAATGAAACAAAGAAAGAGTTGGAAATACAGAAAAGAGGTTAAAAGAATGGACGAAGTTTCGAACAGCACACAGACTCTACCTTAAGGACGAAGCGTTGGCGCGCATTTACAACGGACGTGCTGAAGTTCGGGTGTGTGTTTCTTGCTCCACCATTCACTAATAAAATAATAGACAAAGGCGGTGTTAGAGCCACCTTCCACACGTCTGCTCTCGTCGGCGGCTGTTTTCTCTCTCCTTCTTCCCTGACCGGCCTGGGTCAAAAACAGTCACCCCAGGCGTCCGCGTTCTGTTTCAAAACATTCGCCAAGAGACAGGTAGAAAGGAAAAAGGACCTTAGGACCACCTATTTTTAAGGCTGATATGGGAATTTTCCTATAAGGAAAAAAATGGCTAAATGCTACCTCCTTTTCAACGGACGTTAAAGTTTGAACTGCAGACGCTCCTACTCTAGACAACGTCTTTCCCGGTCTCAGTCAGGCTGATATTACTTACAATCAAAGTTACGAGGGCGAACAGCAGTAATATTTGTAAAAGCTCCCCCCCTTAAGAGGGCCTTCACTCCCTTTTCGGGCGTGAAGGTCAATACTAAGCAAGCTGTTTGCCTCTCGTAGGTTACTCTCCTTCCCCTGAGCAGATTAGTCCTGGTTAGCCTACCTAGCTACAGAACTACCTAACCCTAGATAGGATACGAGCTATAATCACTACTTTACCTAATTCTAATAGTACGAGAAGGTGCTTACGGTTATTATAGGCTACCTCCTTCAATCATGATGTGTTTTAGACCTAGCCTAGTGGTACATTCTATGATATTCCCTAGCCTAACCTATCCTAACCCGACCGTAGCACCAACATAAGAGTTAATGTTCTAACTAAATCACAACTTGGTTTATGTTTAATACAATTAATAATTACTAGTTAATTCATGAGGGTTGCCTCACATGATAAATGGGTGCCTCACTGAGGTCTTAAGCCATGCGTGTCCTGAGCATCATGGCTCGGTTCACAATAGTTAAGATTATTGAAATTAGTTAGGCTACTTACGTGATTACTGCGGCTCGGTGGTAAGTGGAAGGAACAAGGTTCCTAAATTGATGTACTGTACTTTAAGGCGGCCTAGGCTATGTACAATAAAAGGAAGAGATCAAACTGGCTACCTCCTCTGGGCAAGGGGCCAGGATCACTCTTAGATCTTAGGGCACTGTGCCGAGAGGGCACTAGTGCCAGGATAAGCTTACAGCTCGGCAACTACTGGGCTCTCTTCTGCCCCTTCTTCTTCTTCGGGTTCCTCCAAGGCCTATCAGTAGCTGGCCTAGGAGGTGATGAGAGCACCGACTCCGGGGACAGGCCAGAAGGGCTAGCGGGCGCGAAGTCAGGGGCAACTGATAAAAAGCTGCAGGAGGACTCCCTACTCCGGCTGCTGCGACAACCAGGCGAGAGCGATCTCGACTTCTGCGTCCGAGGATGCCAGTTCCTGGTCTTCCAAGGAAGGGGTACCATTTCGATCCTCCAGGGGTTCATCCCCTGGAGTCAAATTTTGCAAAGAAGAAGTTTCGGGTGCTGGAGGCTCTCCAGTCGCGATGATCAACTGCATGGGGAATCCTAAATCTCCCGGAGGAGGATTCGCCTCATGATTTAGACCCGGCATAGGGGCCTTTTCAATGGGTAGCTCAACGTCCGGGATGGACGGAGTCTGGCACTGCTCAGTGCTCGCAAGTGGCACTGGCAGCAGTTGGTCTGGCATGCCTGACGAGGGGTCCGGAGGTGCAATACCTCGCGGACGACTTGTGTTTGGCTGCGGCAGAGATTCCTGCCCCTGGAGATCGTAGCCTCTCGGTGAGTTCGAACCGGGGGCGTCCGCTGGGCGTTGAATTGATTGGGCAGCCCTCCCAATTGGTGGAGTGGTCTGCCTGCTTGCATGTCCTCAAGGTACTGCTCCTCCTGAATCTCTCTTCGACGGCGGGGGAGGACCTCTTGGTGGGCCAGCCCTTCGCGATTGGGAGGGCTAGGCCTGAAATAGTTTGGTTGCGCCCCTTCCGTGGACCACTTTGGTTTCGGAAGGTGGAGGTTTGTCATTATTGAGAGTGTTAGATGGGGCCTCCGTGGAGGAGGTAATGCATGCCTGCGGAGTCAGGCGTTGTGTTGTAACGGGCTTCCGCAGAGAAGATCCCGACCCAACAAGAAAGCCACTCCGGGCCGAATTCCACCTACCACGCCAAGGCGGTGGGGTATCGTACCCCAAGGTGTCAGAACCTGGAGTTGGACAGTAGGAACGGTAATGGTGTGGCCCTCTATCCACTTCATTTCCCACTGGGTTTCTTCATCAACCATGGCACCGGCTGGCACTTGGGCCCTAGTGATCAGGCTAATGTCTGCCGCAGTGTCTACGGTGACCGGAAGGGTCACTGGCAGGCTAGTGCTCTGAAGAGGACCACCGAGATGAACTGGGTTCCCAGTCTCTAGGGGGTAAAGGATCTGGTGCGGACCAGCAGCAGAAAATGAAGTGCTGATTAGGTTGACAAATTTGGTGGTGGGGACATGATGTGGACAGGCCGGAGATCCAGCATTGTAGTGGCTAGCAGCCCCACAGGATTTGCACGGGCCTTTTGGATGGGCTCGGTGGCCTGCAGTAACTGTTGGAGGAGAGGGCTGAGCGGATGAATCGGGAGTTGGAGTTCTGGCTGGTAGGGTTAGGCTGCTTATTAGTGCTGAGTTTGTACCGGCACTCAGCTTCAGCATGGCCCCCCTTCTTGCAATAGTTGCACAGGGTCTTGCTAGGCAATCCATTCTTCAGGCGAGTGGAGTTCGAGAGGTAGGCCTGGGAACGATGATTCGCTTCTGTGAGGTGCTATGCGACTGATTGAAGGTTTCCTGAATCAGCCATGCGACAAACTTCCATAAGTGTGGAGGGCTGTTTATCGTTAAGATATACAGCAAGGGGCCCAGGCACACATTGGAAAAGGTCTTCTAGCATGGTCCGATTGAAAAGATCCTCAAACGTCTATGCAGGCCATGGAGTCGAACCAGCAAGTGCGGACTGGTTTTGTGACAGGCCCATTCCGTCCAAGACCAGCCGACTTCCTTGGCAAGACCTCGGAACTGTTGTCTCCATTTTTCTGGGGTTATCTCGTAGGCCTTTGTAATGACTCTACGAACTTCCGCCATGTTGCCTCTCTGGCTCTTCTCCAGTGAGCGAAGCGCTGCCAGCTTTTCCCTCCAACATTGGCTAGTATTAAGGCTCTCTCCATCTCCGTGGTGCTGTAGTTATCGAAAAGAGCCTCGATCTCCTCCAGCCATGCTAGAACCAGTCCTCAGTCCACTTGGGGGCTAGGAATTGATGCTCGAAATTGGAGCGTTTGATGCAGCAGGTGTAGGACTGGAGGCTTGCTGTCTAGCCATAGCTTCGATGGGCCAGGCATTCTCCATTTTCGCTCTTTCCAGCTCGAGCTCTTTCTTCCTTGAAGGCTTGCTCATGCTGTCTTCTTCTTTCTTCTCTTTCCTCTTCATACCTCCTCTGCTCACATCCTTCATACATCCTCTGCTCGAGTCTTTCTTCCTTCTCCCGCTTGGCCAAGTCGTCCACTTGCTCCTTTAACCCAGGTGGTAATTGGATGAGCAGGTGAGACTTGCCGCCGTCCCCAGCCCCAGGAAGGTTTTATAATGCTCTGCTGCCATGGTTCTGGTGGGGAAGGGCGTCTAACCAGGTCGACTGGGCGTACTTGGGCAGCGAGGAAGTGTCTCTTCAATGACGTGGCACCCTTTCAAAAGGTGGCAGAAAGTTTGGGTGTGCCGTGTACAGGTCACACTGGTGGCACTCAGTATCCCTAGGCACTGGTGCAGGTTAGGTTCCAGAAGAATTTCTCTTCTGTGTTCCCTTTGTTTTCATTTTATTATTGCCTATATGCTTGCTTGGTGGCACTTCTGGTGCAAATGTGTTCCTAGGGACCCTCTACTGGAGTCCAACTAGGCTATATGGGAGGAAAGGCACTCTACACCCCCTGCAGAGTGTGACAATCGAATGAGAGAAAAAGGGAAGGTAAAAGAGAGAGAGAGAGAGAGAGAGAGAGAGAAGTAAGTAAGCTATTCGAGTGATGACAGTGCAGCAAATTATTGGCACTGTGGAATAAAGTGAATTTGGGTTTTTTTCTTTAAAGATCCTCGTGAGTGGCTGGTCCCAGTACCCAGTGCTGACCCCTTCTTCTTTCAGAGGGTGAAAACTACTGTTTGCTTCGGTCTGGATAGCAGGCCTCACGGTGACCGACAGTTTATCACTGTATTGTAATTACTCTTAACTTGTCCTCATCTATTGTGGGACAGAGGTGTTTATTTTTATTAGCCTAGTGTCGGCCGTTCTTTTTCTTTGAAGAGGGTCACGTACACTTAGGTTAGGAATGGCATTAAATTAAATGTCCTTCAGAGAGAGAGAGAGAGAGAGAGAGAGAGAGAGAGAAGATTTTCAATCAGCTAATTTCTTGCTGCTTGAGAACATGTAAAGCAAAGATCTTATAAATGCACAATGGCATGGATCTTAATAAAATCAGATAGATATACGTTGTCTTGGCTTCCTTAGGGATTGCTCTATTATCGTAATTTTCCTGGGAGCCGATGCGACGTCACAAGACTTTTAGCATATAATTTTAAATTCTTTTTATATGATTTTTACAGCATGTATTTGTGTAGGAACTTGTTATGGTATTACTCCTAACTAAGGCCTATCTTTCCCTGCCTAAATTATCTTTTGGTTTTGTCTAGGAGAAGTCTGTCTAGCTAAGATATTCAGTGGGTCGACTACGGAAAAAAAAAAATGACCCAAGAGTGGCGGGGAGCAGAGTCTGGTCACAACAGCGGATGACAATAACACGGGTCTTCAAATGGTGGCCAGGTCCCGTTAGGCCTAAATTTCAAAACCTTGTCTTTGTGGCATGACAACATCAAATGGCGGTTACTCTAGTTTAAACAATTTCAAAACAACGTGTTGGATGAAGGGTATTTTCTTTTTAGCACAAATTCAAACAACGAACGAAACAAATGCAGGTATCCAGATTTTACTTTAAATATACCAATCATGCATAGCGTTTTACGTTACGGATGGAAAACTAAATTACCAAACAACTTTGTGTCTTTTGTTATCGTACTCTCACCCAGACATTAAACAAAAGAATGAAAAAAGAACTGCTGGCCTACCAGCGTGAATTTATGTTGCTGCACGGTACATTTTATTGTAAAATTACTATTTCCGTTCGTTTGCTATTTTACTGACACGGTTTTACCTGATTCCCTCTATATGAACAATAACGATCGGAATTGCCGACGCGATTACTACATTACTTTGTGTATATGAAATGGGCTCCGCTTTTTCAGCCGCCGATTCGTTGCTGAACGACTTTCGAACGCCGAACACGGTAAAATGCCCTTTCTTAAACGACACAAATTGATGCACACGCTCTGCTCTCGATGCACACTTTCCTACCTACGCTAATTCTCACTACCTGTTATTATAACTATTCTCTTTACTGCTTATTATTATGCCTCGTTCTTTGTTTGGAAGATTGAAATGGAATTCAATATCTGACTTATCTTTGGAATTAATGTAATTTTAATTTCCTTTTCTCCAGATTCTTTCTCTAAAATTTACTTTAGATTCTATATAAAGTCGCCATTGTTACGTGTGTGGGTCTTGGCTGATCATGTATTATTCAATTTACGTAATTTTTACGGCCCTGCAGACCAAGATTACACGTAATCTGCCACTTGAAGCCAAAAGTTAACCTCAAAGACAGTTGTTAATTAGCCAAAGGTCGCCAGTTAAGGGTAATTAACCTTAACAAGAATATTTGAGATGAATTTTAGATTTCAAACGCAATGGTTCTTCCAAACATTCGGACGCTTGAGGCATAAAAAAGCATCGAGACTTAACTGTTTGCTTACCTAAATCATAGGTATTTTACTGGAATAATGGGGTTGAAGCTAACAATATAATAATTTGGCTTAATCTAGACTTGTAAAGCGATTACCTTCAATGGTGGCTGGAGGAATGAAACAAAGAAAAAGTTGAAATACAGAAAAGAGGTTAAAAGAATGGACGAAGTTTTGAACAGCAACAACGGACTTACCTGAGGACGCGTTGCGCGCATTTACAACGGACGTGCTGAAGTTCAGGTGTGTGTTTCTTGCTCCACCATTCACTAATAAAATAATAGACAAAGCGGTGTTAGAGCCACCTTCCACACGTCACCCATCGTGGCGGCTGTTTTCTCTCTCCTTCTTCCCTGACCGGCCTGGGTCAAAAAACAGTCACCCCAGGCGTCCGCGTTCTGTTTCAAAACATTCGCCAAGAGACAGGTAGAAAGGAAAAAGGACCTTAGGACCACCTATTTTTAAGGCTGATATGGGAATTTTCCTATAAGGAAAAAATGGCTAAAGCTACCTCCATTTTTCAACGGACGTTAAAGTTTGAACTGCAGACGCTCCTACTCTAGACAACGTCTTTCCCGGTCTCAGTCAGGCTGATATTACTTACAATCAAAGTTACGAGGGCGAACAGCAGTAATATTTGTAAAAGCTCCCCCCCTTAAGAGGGCCTTCACTCCCTTTTCGGGCGTGAAGGTCTATACTAAACAAGCTGTTAAGCCTCTCGTAGGTTACTCTCCTTCCCCTGAGCAGATTAGTCCTGGTTAGCCTACCTAGCTACAGAACTACCTAACCCTAGATAGGATATGAGCTATAATCACTACTTTACCTAATTCTAATAGTACTGAGAAGGTGCTTACGGTTATTATAGGCTACCTCCTTCAATCATGATGTGTTTTAGACCTAGCCTAGTGGTACATTCTATGATATTCCCTAGCCTAACCTATCCTAACCCGACTTAGCACCAACATAAGAGTTAATGTTCTAACTAAATCACAATTTGGTTTATGTTTAATACAATTAATAATTTACTAGTTAATTCATGAGGGTTGCCTGTATGATAAATGGGTGCCTCACTGAGGTCTTAAGCCATGCGTGTCCTGGAGCATCATGGCTCGTTTCACAATAGTTAAGATTATTGAAATTAGTTAGGCTACTTACGTGATTACTGCGGCTTGGTGGTAAGTGGAAGGAACAAGGTTCCTAAATTGATGTACTGTACTTTAAGGTGGCCTAGGCTATGTACAAATAAAAAGAGATCACATCAAACTGGCTACCTCCTCTGGGCAAGGGGCCAGGATCACTCTTAGATCTTAGGGCACTGTGCCGAGAGGGCACTAGTGCCAGGATGAGCTTACAGCTCGGCAACTACTGGGCTCTCTTCTGCCCCTTCTTCTTCTTCGGGTTCCTCCAAGGCCTATCAGTAGCTGGCCTAGGAGGTGATGAGAGCACCGACTCCGGGGACAGGCCAGAAGGGCTAGCGGGCGCGAAGTCAGGGGCAACTGCAAAAGCTGCAGGAGGGCTCCCTACTCCGGCTGCTGCGACAACCGGACCGAGAGCGATCTCGACTTACTTCTGCGTCTGAGGATGCCAGTTCCTGGTCTTCCAAGGAAGGGGTACCATTTCGATCCTCCAGGGGTTCATCCCCTGGAGTCAATTTTTTGCAAAGCAAAGAAAGTTTCAGGTGCTGGAGGCTCTCCAGTCGCGATGATCAACTGCATGGGGAATCCTAAATCTCCCGGAGGAGGATTCGCCTCATGATTTAGACCCGGCATAGGGGCCTTTTCAATTGGTAGCTCAACGTCCGGGATGGACGGAGTCTGGCACTGCTCAGTGCTCGCAAGTGGCACTGGCAGCAGTTGAGGGTCAGGCATGCCTGACGAGGGGTCCGGAGGTGCAATACCTCGCGGACGACTTGTGTTTGGCTGCGGCAGAGATTCCTGCCCCAGCGGGAGATCGTAGCCTCTCGGTGAGTTTTGTTCGGGGGCGTCCGCTGGGCGTTGCTTGGTTGGGCAGCCCTCCCAATTGGTGGAGTGGTCTGCCTGCTTGCATGTCCTGTAGCGGTACTGCTCCTCCTGAATCTCTCTTCGCGGAGGGGGAGGACCTCTTGGTGGGCCAGCCCTTCGCGATTGGAGAGGGCTAGGCCTGAAATAGTTTGGGTTGCGCCCCTTCCGTGGACCACTTTGGTGGGCGGAAGGTGGAGGTTTGTCATTATTGAGAGTGTTAGATGGGGCCTCCGTGGAGGAGGTAACGCGGCTGCGGAGTGGCGTTGGTAACGGGCTTCCGCAGAGAAGATCCCGACCCAACAAGAAAGCCACTCCGGGCCGAATTCCACCTACCACGCCAAGGCGGTGTGGTATCGTAACCCCAAGGTGTCAGAACCTGGAGTTGGACAGTAGGAACGGTAATGGTGTGGCCCTCTATCCACTTCATTTCCCACTGGGTTTCTTCATCAACCATGGCACCGGCTGGCACTTGGGCCCTAGTGATCAGGCTAATGTCTGCCGCAGTGTCTACGGTGACCGGAAGGGTCACTGGCAGGCTAGTGCTCTGAAGAGGGACCACCGAGATGAACTGGGTTCCCAGTCTCTAGGGGTAAAGGATCTGGTGCGGACCAGCAGCAGAAAATGAAGTGCTGATTAGGTTGACAAATTTGGTGGTGGGGACATGATGTGGACAGGCCGGAGATCCAGCATTGTAGTGGCTAGCAGCCCCACAGGATTTGCACGGGCCTTTTGGATGGGCTCGGTGGCCTGCAGTAACTGTTGGAGGAGAGGGCTGAGCGGATGAATCGGGAGCGGAGTTCTGGCTGGTAGGGTTAGGCTGCTTATTAGTGCTGAGTTTGTACCGGCACTCAGCTTCAGCATGGCCCCCCTTCTTGCAATAGTTGCACAGGGTCTTGCTAGGCAATCCATTCTTTGGGCGAGTGGAGTTCGAGAGGTAGGCCTGGGGAACGATTCGCTTCTGCGAGGTGCTATGCGACTGATTGAAGGTTTCCCACGAATCAGCCATGCGACAAGCTTCCATAAGTGTGGAGGGCTGTTTATCGTTAAGATATACAGCAAGGGGCCCAGGCACACATTGGAAAAGGTCTTCTAGCATGGTCCGATTGAAAAGATCCTCAAACGTCGTGCAGGCCAAGGAGTCGAACCAGCGCGTACCGGACTGGGTTTTGTGACATGCCCATTCCGTCCAAGACCAGCCGACTTCCTTGGCAAGACCTCGGAACTGTTGTCTCCATTTTTCTGGGGTTATCTCGTAGGCCTTTGTAATGACTCTACGAACTTCCGCCATGTTGCCTCTCTGGCTCTTCTCCAGTGAGCGAAGCGCTGCCTTGGCTTTTCCCTCCATATGCTTGGCTAGTATTAAGGCTCTCTCCATCTCCGTGGTGCTGTAGTTATCGAAAAGAGCCTCGATCTCCTCCAGCCATGCTTCTGGTTCGTCCTCAGTCCACTTGGGGGCTAGGGAATTGATGCTCGAAATTGGAGCGTTTGATGCAGCAGGTGTAGGACTGGAGGCTTGCTGTCTAGCCATAGCTTCGGCATTCTCCATTTTCGCTCTTTCCAGCTCGAGCTCTTTCTCCTTGAAGGCTAGCTCAGGCTTGCAGGCTGCTGTCTTCTTCTTTCTTCTCTTTCCTCTTCATACCTCCCTGCTCGGCTCTTCGTTCTTCTTCATACTTCCTCTCCTCATACTTCCTCTACTCGAGTCTTTCTTCCTTCTCCCGCTTGGCCAAGTCGTCCACTTGCTCCTTAACCCAGGTGGTAAGTTCCGAGCCGGTGAGACCTGCCGCCGTCCCCAGCCCCAGGAAGGTTTTATAATGCTCTGCTGCCATGGTTCTGGTGGGGAAGGGCGTCTAACCGGGTCGACTGGGCGTACTTGGGCAGCGAGGAAGTGTCTCTTCAATGACGTGGCACCCTTTCAAAAGGTGGCACTGTAGTTTGGGTGTGCCGTGTACAGGTCACACTGGTGGCACTCAGTATCCCTAGGCACTGGTGCAGGTTAGGTTCCAGAAGAACTTTCTCTTCTGTGTTCCCTTTTGTTTTCATTTTTTTATTTTCTATATGCTTGCTTAGTGGCACTTATGGTGCCAATGTGTTCCTAGGGACCCTCTACTGGAGTCCAACTAGGCTATATGGGAGGAAAGGCACTCTACACCCCTGCAGAGTGCAACAATCGAATGAGAGAGAAAGGGAAGGTAAAAAAAGAGTAAAAGAGAGAGAGAGAGAGAGAGAGAGAAGTAAGCTATTCAGTGATGACAGTGCAGCAAATTATTGGCACTGTGGAATAAAGTGAATTTGGGTTTTTTTTTCTTTAAAGATCCTCGTGAGTGGCTGGTCCCAGTACGGACTGGCCCCACCCCCCAGTGCTGAGTAAACCCCTTCTTCTTTCAGAGGGTGAAAACTACTGTTTGCTTCGGTCTGGATAGCAGGCCTCACTCGTGACCGACAGTTTATCACTGTATTGTAATTACTCTTAACTTGTCCTCATCTATTGTGGGACAGAGGTGTTTCTTTTATTAGCCTAGTGTCGGCCGTTCTTTCTTTGAAGAGGGTCACGTACACTTAGGTTAGGAATGCTTACTTAAATGACGAGAGAGAGAGAGAGAGAGAGAGAGAGAGAGAGAGAGAGAGAGAGAGAGAGAGAGATTTTCAATCAGCTAATTTCTTGCTGCTTGAGAACATGTAAAGCAAAGATCTTATAAATGCACAATGGCATGGATCTTAATAAAATCAGATAGATATACGTTGTCTTGGCTTCCTTAGGGATTGCTCTATTATCGTAATTTTCCTGGGAGCCGATGCGACGTCACAAGACTTTAGCATATAATTTTAAATTTTTTTATATGATTTTTACAGCATGTATTTGTATAGGAACTTGTTATGGTATTACTCCTAACTAAGGCCTATCTTTCCCTGCCTAAATTATCTTTTGGTTTTGTCTATCGAAGTCTGTCTAGCTAAGATATTGCGAGGTGGGTCTACTATGCCAAAAAAAAATGACCCAAGAGTGGCGGGGAGCAGAGTCTGGTCACAACAGCGGATGACAATAACTAGGTCTTCAAATGGCGGCCAGGTCCCGTTAGGCCTAAATTTCAAAACCTTGGGCGGCGTGACAACATCAAATGGCGGTTACTCTCACAAACAGTTTAAAGAAATTTCAAAACAACCGCGGAGGAATCCAAAATGGCGGGTATTTTCTTTTTAGCACAAATTCAAACAACGAACGAAACAAATGCAGGTATCCAGATTTTACTTTAAATATACCAATCATGCATAGCGTTTTACGTTACGGATGGAAAACTAAATTACCAAACAACTTTGTGTCTTTTGTTATCGTACTCTCACCCGGACATTAAACAAAAGAATGAAAAAAGAACTGCTGGCCTACCAGCGTGAATTTATGTTGCTGCACGGTACATTTTATTGTAAAATTACTATTTCCGTTCGTTTGCTATTTTACTGACACGGTTTTACCTGATTCCCGCTATATGAACAATAACGATCGGAATTGCCGACGCGATTACTACATTACTTTGTGTATATGAAATGGGCTCCGCTTTTCTCGGCCTTAGGATTCGTTGCTGAACGACTTCTCGAACGCCGAACACGGTAAAATGCCCTTTCTTAAACGACACAAATTGTGATTCGCTCTGCTCTCGATGCACACTTTCCTACCTACGCTACTTCTCACTACCTGTTATTATAACTATTCTCTTTACTGCTTATTATTATGCCTCGTTCTTTGTTTGGAAGACTGAAATGGAATTCAATATCTGACTTATCTTTGGAATTAATGTAATTTTAATTTCCTTTTCTCCAGATTCTTTCTCTAAAATTTACTTTAGATTCTACGCAAGGTCGCCACTGTTACGTGTGTGGGTCTTGGCTGATCATGTATTATTCAATTTACGTAATTTTTACGGCCCTGCAGACCAAGAATACACGTAATCTGCCACTTGAAGCCAAAAGTTAACCTCAAAGACAGTTGTTAATTAGCCAAAGGTCGCCAGTTAAGGGTAATTAACCTTAACAAGAATATTTGAGATGAATTTTAGATTTCAAACGCAACAGTTCCTCCAAACAGTGGACGCTAGGCATAAAAAAGCATCGAGACTTAACTGTTTGCTTACCCTAAATCCTAGGCATGTACTGGAATAATGGGGTTGAAGCTAACAATATAATAATTTGGCTTAATCTAGACTTCGTACAAGCGATTACCTTCAATGGTGGCTGGAGAATGAAACAAAGAAAGAGTTGGAAATACAGAAAAGAGGTTAAAAGAATGGACGAAGTTTCGAACAGCACACAGACTCTACCTTAAGGACAAAGCGTTGGCGCGCATTTACAACGGACGTGCTGAAGTTCGGGTGTGTGTTTCTTGCTCCACCATTCACTAATAAAATAATAGACAAAGGCGGTGTTAGAGCCACCTTCCAGACGTCTGCTCTCGTCGGCGGCTGTTTTCTCTCTCCTTCTCCCTGACCGGCCTAGGTCAAGAACAGTCACCCCAGGCGTCCGCGTTCTGTTTCAAAACATTCGCCAAGAGACAGGTAGAAAGGAAAAAGGACCTTAGGACCACCTATTTTTAAGGCTGATATGGGAATTTTCCTATAAGGGAAAAAATGGCTAAATGCTACCTCCTTTTCAACGGACGTTAAAGTTTGAACTGCAGACGCTCCTACTCTAGACAACGTCTTTCCCGGTCTCAGTCAGGCTGATATTACTTACAATCAAAGTTACGAGGGCGAACAGCAGTAATATTTGTAAAAAAAAAAAAAAAAAAAAAATATATATATATATATATATATATATATATATATATATATATATATATATATATATATATATATATATATATATATATATATATATATATATATATATATATATATATATATATATAGAGATATATATTATACATGTATGCTGTATATATTATATATACATATATATATTCTTCTTCTTCTTCTTTTAACGTGCTTTTTCCCATTTTTGTATGGGGTAAGCACGATGCCTTCTTTTGAAGGACTTTTGATTTGGCTTTGGGTAGACCTGTAGTCTCGATCGGCTGCCCTGCCTGACATCGCTTAGACCCCGGTAGCGTATGTTTCATGTATCATACCCGACCCAACGCCCTTTCTTCCCAGCAGCGAGAAGTTGTTGCGCGGGTAGGGAGAGAGTTCGAGACGTGTGAGATGTTTGTTATGTTTTTAGAAGGTGTTGTAGTGGCTTTGTTTTGTGTGTGTATTTAGTCTGTAACACCCATTTGCTTTTAAGCAAACCTATCCGTTGATTACATATATAATCCCGGGATGTCTACACGGATAGCAAAGTGTCTGCCTCTCTGATCAGTCGGCTGCGGATTTGAACCGCGCCACAGACCTCAAAGTCCGAAGCTGCTGCTGTAACCGACTGAGCCATCGAGGCTCCTATATATACATATATATTATAAATAAATATATATTATGTATATATATATATATATATATATATATATATATATATATATATATATATATATATATATATATATATATATATATATATATATATATATATATATATATATATATATATATATATATATATATATATATATATATATATATATATATATATATATATATATATATATATTATAAAGGAAAGGACAGATCGGAATGCTGATCATTTTTATGTGTTGGTACCTAGGTCAACTGGGGTCGGCTACGCAGCGACGATTCTACTCTCGATAAACTAAGGGCAAACTAAGGGTCGGCTATGCGGCGACTTCTTGTTAGTTATAATATTATATATATCATATATATATTATATATATATAATGATGCCATGGATAATGAATAAATATCACAATAAATAAAAATTAATGGATTCTTTGGTTTTAC
>NC_089752.1:63300319-63312819 GCF_040412425.1 Macrobrachium rosenbergii
TTCACCAATAAACAGATAAAAAGTTATTGGTCTTCCCTTGAGACATTCATGTTTAATCTGTTGAGAAAAATATGTTTGGTAATGTAAAAGTAAGTATACCTTAGCTTAACCAGACCACTGAGCTGATTAACAGCTCTCCTAGGGCTGGCCCGAAGGATTAGACTTATTTTACGTGGCTAAGACCCAACTGGTAACCTAGCAACGGGACCTACAGCTTACTGTGGAATCCAAACCACATTGTACCGAGAAATTAATTTCTATCACCAGAAATAAATTCCTATAGGTCTTCATTGGCCGGCTGGAGACTCGAACGCGGGCCCAGCAGAGTGCTAACCGAGAACTATACCGACCCGTCCAAGGAGGAACTTGTTTGGTAATGTAGAATGTAATTGAAAACATATGGAGAAAACAGAAAAAACATGAAAAAATCATCTACGACTTGCTTTAGTCAATTAATCTCTCTCTCTCTCTCTCTCTCTCTCTCTCTCTCTCTCTCTCTCTCTCTCTCTCTCTCTCTCTCTCTCTCTCTCTCTCTCTCTGGGATGCGCAGAAATAACGAAAAACTCTCCAGCTCTTTGGACAACGTCAGCAGTTTCTTAATTGGGTAATTGAATACGTGACTTTTACGAAAAGTACCGTGTTTGAAAGTTCGCTCGTGCTGAAAGACTGCGGCTATTCTTTTAGATATTGTGATCCACGTGTTCAATGTAGGGACGAATTATGGTTGCATACACACACATTATATATATATAAATATATATATATATATATATATATATATATATATATATATATATATATATATATATAAGGCAAATGCCACGAAGGAAAGAGTGAAACAACGGAGTAAATGCTAGGCCTTTGGACTAGAATGGTCATTTAGTAGTAGACTGAATAGAAATATAAAAGTAAGTTTACAAAAGATGTTGCATAATTGATTCATGAAGTTCCATATCTTTGTATCTTCGTGATTCAGTTACACACACACATATGTATATATATATATATATATATATATATATATATATATATATATATATATATATATATATATATATATATTGCTACATCTTCCCAAGCATCCAAGCTACCAAAGCTTTAATATAAGAGTCAGAAGTAAGAAATACTGTGTTTTGCTTAGCACTGCTTGACAAGGAAGGGCGAAGGAATAGTGGCCCATCCTTAAATCCTTTAACTACACTCTCCCACTTTCTCTCTGTGAACATGTGACTGCTGGAAGTTCCTTTGTTTTCAGAACAAGGAGCCATGAGAGGATTAATTTTGGCCAGAGGAAGAATAGAGCTGGCAATAAGGATTAAGAGAGAGGTGCATGTGGCCTTGACTGACCACACAGTGACCCTGAATTAAATGATGCGCACATGTAAACGAATGACACTAGCTCCATCTGAACGAGGAAGCAGCATAATCCCAGAACCGAGGTCTTAAAAGGACTGTCCTACGGAGCGAGACGTTAGAGACATATCTGGACGAGGTCAAGTCACCATCCTTCCCTTTGCTTTCCTGCCTCCTTCAGAGTGCCATTCCCCTCCCCAAGACCCACTTTGCCAGGGCCTTGGTCTTCTTACCAGTGAAGCCCCTTAACCCTTAAGGGACGGCATAATTTATCAATGGGCTGCACCCCAGACCGGGGAAACTTTGAGGTCGGCAAAATAAAAAAAAAAATCACATCAATGGAAAGAGAATGACATGTACATTCACCCTGTATAAAAAAAAAGTCTAAAAATTTACAAGACAATTGTAAATTTTACCAACTTATATGTTTTTCCTAATAAATAATTTTTTGGGATTTTGTAAAATTATTATTACTGCTCACACAATATCAAAACAGATAAGAAATAAAAGCAGTAACAAATTGTTAGCATATTTGTTGTAAAATATTCACATAAATTTATGAGAAGGAAGATTTAGTAACTTTTTTTACTTTTACATGCTTTTTCTAATATTTCCTTGCAATTTTCTTTGTAAAATTACATTTACGACCAACATACTATCGTAAAAGACAAAAACAAAAAACAACAGCAACCCCTTCGTATATTTACATGCAAATTTACAAAAAGACTCATGTGAGAAAGAGAGATGCAGTACCTTCCCCCTTGAAGTCACAAGCATTACTGATACTGGCTTAACTCTCACGTCTGTATAAAAGTTGCCATTAGTGAATTTATAGCATATAGAAGTATTGGCACCTTTGTTTCGAATCATTATTACCATAACAGTGGTGCGTAATTCTGCTTCACACTGAAGCACAATCCGTCCACCTCCCCAAACCTGTTTTACTTCACACTGAAGCTCAATCCGTCCACTAAGGGTTAAGTCCTCCTCCACTGTCATTTCCATGCTGAAGCCACTTCTGTTACTAAAGTTCTTTTCATTCAGTCACCAGTTTAATTCTCTCACTGAACTTCCTACTTTATTTCCAAGTGCCAGTATTACATATCAACCTCGCCTTGTTAGTGCAATGTTATGTAAATTCCAGTGTTTGAGTGATTACATAAAATTGTGTGTTCAAGGCACCTTTGGCACCCTCTGTGCGATGCCTTGTCTTACTCTTATTTTTCCTGTGTCTTTACTGGCCTTTAAATCTCTCAGTTACAGAGGGAACATTAGCCATGGAATCCTTCCTTGATTGTGCCTTGCACGTCATGAACCCCATGATGCCCTTATCAGCATCGTCATAGCGATGGATATATATTCAAGTGTTCATAGTCTTGTATTATACTTAATCTCTCAGGCCTGACCTGCCTGATTAGTTCATTTCATCCTCTGATTGTTTACTAATGTAAATATACATAATCTTAAAACTTGCCCTAATTGTTTACTTACAACTACCTTGTGAGTAGACCCCTCAGCTCAGTTATATCCCCCTTTTCTTTGTTTATTATGATAACCTGAATCAACTGCAGTCAGAAATAAGGAATTTATTTTGGTAAGTAACGTATTCTTTCATTCAGTCAATAACTGGTGCATGATAAGCATTCCCCAGGTTAAAATTTTAATGATGGCGACCTCTGCTTAGAATTCCTGCAGTCTGCAATTGCAAGACTGACCCCTTATCATCTTTTGCAATATTGCACCTATCAGCCATTAGCTATGCTAGGGCTGGTTGCAAGATAAGAAACGAACCTTAGCATAAAAATCCACAAATGCACAGTCAAGGAGTTTCACACAATAAGTACAGTGGTATGTTTTAATTTATGGTAGGATAGGAAGGGAAATTGTGACTGAAAATATCAATAGGAAAATGTTAGGCCACTTGCATGCAACCCATTTATCGAGAGTGTTAGTGACTGTTACACAAGCTTTTGATAGTCACCGCATGAGGCCTTGCATGATTTTCACATAGGCAAGCTAGGAAAAGTGAAAAGTGAATTACAAAGTGTTGTATAAAGGAAATAGTGCCTACATTTCCTCCCTGTGTTATTCAGACAGTCTGTCGTCTTGGGATTTAACTGGGCACATGTTAGAACCCATGTGGGTCACCCAGCAAATTTCCGTATTGCTAGAGTTAAGATTTTACTCTCTCCCTCTCTCCCTCTTTCTCTCTCTCTCTCTTGAAGAGGTTACAAATTCGTTAGGCAAGTGTATAACTCTTCATTATAGAGTAAGTCTCAGAAACGGTGTAAGACTTTGTTCAGGTCACATGAGCCAGTAAACGTGCTTAATATATGCATTTGTATAAATTCCTCCATAAAGCAACGCACACGATAAATTCTGTCATTCAAGGCATTTCTATTCAACAAATACCCACTATTTCATTCATAAGGGCAAGTAACCTCCAAGGCTTAGCACAGAAAATTTCGCTCACCGGCCTCCTCTCTCTCTCTCTCTTTGAGGAAGGTTTATTTTTGTGTGTATGTGTGTGTTTTGTGTGTGATAATCTTTTGTTTTGCTTAAAGTTTGTTGTGACCACATGGTCTTCATATCATTCCCAGTCTAGTTTTTGTAAAGCCTAAGAGAACACTTTTATTTGGGTTCCTCTATAAATAAGCCGTAAGCAACACAATATGTTTTCTTAAGCGCGCGGTCATTAGGGGAAATTCACCCATGCCACTATTGTCCTTCTCGAACCAGGTGCATGTGCCAAACGACCTTGAGTTGTCAAACCACTGGGCCAGACACAACAAACCTAAGTGTATCAAGCTGAGTAAATAGACCCTTCCGGTCACATGCAAGATTGGTTAAGTCGGGTGAAGAATTTTAGTACGCATGTGATCTTAGGTGAACAATGCCCGAGAATGATAGAATTAAGTTTTATACTTGCATCAGATTGGAGGAAAAGGCTCCTATTATTGTAGGCAAACTATACACATTCTTCATTGTAACTTGTACTTTATCCGTCCCTCGATGGTGAACTTACCAACTCACTCTTATGAGCATATGTAGAAATGTACTTCTAAAACGGTTGTTTTCTAAACCACCAATTTGCATCTGTATGTAAACCTTACCTCCTCTCCACCAGTATCCCCGTGTCTCTCACCACAATTTCTAAGGTTTATGCTACGTCCTTTTTTTGTTGTTGTTATTGTTTCCCAAGTGTTACAACACTCCCTGAGTTCCCGAACCTAACACGTGTTGGGACTCCCCTAAAAATTCCTTATCACAAGGAAACCATATCCAACACACCAGTTCCCTAGGAGGCAAAACCAAAATTTTTGGGAATGGGTAGACGCTCCCTAAACCAAGCCTTAAGATTCACATTGGTAGCTGGTCAAGGACATGTGTGGATTCGAACCCACTTCATATGAGACAACCCCAACAAATCAGTTCCCTGTGAAACGCCATGCCCTACAAGGTAAAACCCAAATTCACGATATTAGCCGGCTGAGTCCGTGCGTGAATTCGAAACTATGCCCTTCGAGGCATACTAAAAGTGTTCATCACGAACAAACTACGTCCTCTGAGACACCGTAAAATTGTCCATCACGAACAAATTACGACCTTTGAGACACCATAAAAATCGTTCATCACGTACAAACTATGTCTTTTGAGACATTCTAAAATCATTCATCACGAACAAACTACGTCCTTTGAGACCCACTAAAATTGTTAATCAAGAACAAACACTGTCTTTCAAGACAAGCTGAAATCATTCCTTAAGAACAACTTATACCTCCTGAGACATCCTAGAATCATTCATTAGAACAACCTTGAGTCTTTTGACATAATGAACTCTGTTCATCATGAACTTCAGACACACTGAATCTGTTCATTTCGAACAATATTGAGTCTCTTCAGACATACTGAACCTGTTCACTCTAACAGCGCTGAGTCTTTTAGACGCACTGAAAACAGTTCAGAATTAACTGGAGCTCTCCAGAAACCCGCCCCCACCCCGCCTTCTTTCGTCCCAGGTATTGTCCTACAACGCCTGTAATACTGGCACAATGCATGCAGAGGACTAAAAAGTATTCACCTGGTTTTGGAAGGGGCTGGGATTGATGAGACAAACCCTGCTGGACTGGGTCCAAGCAAAAGTAGATGCTGCAAAGGAGAGGGATGAAGAACAAGCCAGGTTAGATAAACTTGCAAAGGAAGAACAAGATAGGAAGGATAAGGAGAGGAGGGAAGAACAAGAAAGACAGGATAAACTTGCTAAGGAAGAACAAGATAGGAAGAATAAAAGAGAAGAACAGGAGAAGAAGGAGAGAGAACAAGAAAGAAAGGATAGGCTTGAGAGGGAAGAGAAGCAGCAGGCCCATAAGCTCCAGATGGCCAAGCTGGCACTAACGGCTCCTCTCCAGCCCCTGGCGCATCCACCCTCACCCAGGCTCTTACCTTTATGCCTACATGGTCCGAGGCCAAGCCTGAGGTGTGGCTTGATTGGGTGGAAAGGGTCCTTGGCTCATACCCACTCTCTCCCCCCCATCTCCCTACTCATGGGAAAATTCCTCGGAGGAAAGGGTCTAATTGCCTTCAACGCCTTCCCCAAGGCAGATCAGGGGAAACTGGTGGAAGTGCCCAAGGCGATCATAAAGGTGTACGAGATCACCCCTGAACAATGGAGACAATGATGGAGAGGCCAGATAAAAGAAGCAGGTCAGACCTGGTATGACTGGGCATATCAATCAGACAGGGCCCTCTATAAATGGCTAGAGTCCCTGGGAGTCTCCTCCACTGAGGACATCCTCGATCAGTTCAAGATTAAAATTTCTTGTACTATGCCCCTTCGGCCCTAGCCACCCATGTCTGCAAAAAAGTGCTCATGACCCTAGTGGAGTGCTGTCACCTCGTGGACACATGGAACACTCATCACACCCATGCAAGCTCACTGGGCCACAAGATCTGCCCTTCTTCATTCACCTCTGGCATCCCTCCACCCAAGAACGGGCCTCCATCAAAGGCTCAGTTCAAACGCCCTACCGGGAATCTGCCCCAAAGCCACCCCCCCCCCTGGCACCTTGAGTGCCAAAAAAAAAGCCAAACCTCCGCGGGGGCCATACCTCACAGAGACTATAGTAATGAAGTGTGTCAAGACTGTGGCAAGAAAGGGCATATGTTGGCCACCTATAAGTACTGCCTTCGGCACCCTAAACTGGATACCGTCCTTGCTGTCGTTTGCTCCAAGCAACCTGCCAGGTGGATCGGGTTAAATTCAGTCAGGATCGCGCCCCCTCAATGGATCCAGCCCTCCTTGAGAGCTCCAAAATATCATTGACTCCGGTTCTGAGGTGAGCCTCATCACCAGGGATCAGGTGCCACCTGGTACCACCATCTGTGAAGATGAACATGACTGGGCGGCCTCTCTTCCTGGGCCAAGATCTTGTCCAGTGATGAGACCTCGTAATCCCTGTATGCTGCATGACTGCTGCAGTAACAGCTGCTCCAGCAGATGAGGCCGCACCCCAGGGACCCAATCTGCTCTCCTTCAACCTAACCTTGGACGGTGTCCTGTGGTTGCATGACCAACCCAGAACCTCTGAGGATGAATCCGTCCCTGAATCCGCCGCTGCCCTCCTGATTATGGGGCAGCCGCTTCATCACCATCCTTGAGCTGAGAGAAGCTCATCCAAGCCCAGACGGAGGACCCCACTCTACAGCACCTTTGCTCTGAGGCTGCTACTTCTGGAGAAGATATGAAGGACCTTGTAGAAGATAACTACCTACTTGAGGATGAGGTTCTGTACTGGTGACCTGAGGGTCAAATGAGCCTGCTCAGATCCTCCATAATCTGGTCATAGTTCCTTCAGCCCTCCATCCATTGAGACATCCCCCGCCTTGCCCACGATGGTGTCAGCTAGCACTTCGGGTTACTAGAACCACCTGTGCCCTTGAGGATAAATTCTACTGGCCTGGCCTACAAATGGCAGTCAAGGCCTTTGTGTCCTCCTGTCCTTCCCTACCTACCAGGTAGCAGGAAATCCTAATGACGTGGTCACCAAGGCCCATCTCAGAAACATACCCTCTGCCAGCATCCCCTTCCAGGACACTCATTGATTATTACACATCCCACGGGCACATCAAGAGTAAGTTTGGGAATAACCACTGCCTCACTATCAACGATAGGTTCACGAGGTATCCTGAGGCCATTCTTGTCCAGAACAAGAGCTCCAAGAATGCAGTTAAGGCCCTGATAGCTTTCTTCCATCTTTTTGGGTTCCCTGCCATGATCCAAACAGATTAGGGTGGGCATTTTATGTCCAAGGAATTCCAGGATGGCATGGCAAGCCACTGGGTCAAACATTTCCATTCCACCACTTATCACCCGGAGAGCCAGGGCATCATAGAGCGATTCCAGCAATCCCTCTCCATGATATTGACGAAGCTTGAGCACGAGGGAGGAGTCTTGGGAGGAGAACCTCCCCTAAGCCCATTTTGCTGCATGCCATGCTCCCTCCAAGACAACGGGCAACAGCCCATTTGAACTCTTATATGTCCACTCCATGCGGGACCCCCCCTTGATATACTCTGTGAAGTCTGGGCTGACCCAGCAAAGACATATTGGGCTACAGAATTGCCCAGCATCCAAAAGAATCTCTGGGCAGCATGGGCAGTTGCTCAGGCAATGGAAGCAGCCACCCAAGAAAGAGTTAAATCAGATTTAACAAGACAGTTCAAACCCGTTCTTTCGATTTGGGTCACCAGGTCCTGGTCCTCCGGACTGGGACCACAAGGCCCCTGGAAACTCACTTCACAGGCCCCCACAAGATATTAGGAAAAGAGGGGCCCTGAATTACCTTGTTGATTGTGGAAAAAGGAGAGCCAAGTGGCTCCACACAAACCTTCTCAAGCCCTATAAGACTCGGTAAGAAGACGAGACTGAGGATGAACCTCTGCCTCCTGAGGCAATAGTTGGCACTATTACCTTGGCATCCAACCCCTCGACCAACTCAGAAGTATTAAAAGCTGAAATTCATCTGTATTATCATTTTATTCATCATGCAGAGAGAGAGAGAGAGAGAGAGAGAGAGAGAGAGAGAGAGAGAGAGAGAGAAACTATTTTGTGTTTAATGTTCCATTTCTTTCCACTGAATATGGGATATCATAAAAAATAACATTCGTCGCATGTCATGTAAATCTGATAAATAAGGTATTGATAATTTATAACATTATAGAAGAATACTAATAACAATATAACAACAATTACCATGGGGATCAATGAACAGAACAAAGGTGAAGGAAAAGAAAAATGATCTACAAAACCTTACAACTTCCTCACATCCTGGTTCAAAAACAATTACAAAAAATTTCGATAATGTCAGTAATTAATATATATATATATATATATATATATATATATATATATATATATATATATATATATATATATATATATATATATATATATATATATATATATATATATATATATATATATATGTAGAATCTAGTGGTCACTTTTACCAGATACATATGTAATTGCATTAGCCACAATGCCCTCTTAACTTCTCGAATTCTTTGCGCTTTTTTTGGATATGCTTGTCACTACAAAGCCGTAAGATCCAAGCGCAAGAAATTGAATAGACTGTGGTGCCCGGTCACGGGAAATGAACCCGCGTCACCATAATCACAAGGAGGTCACGTTGCCGACCTGACCACGAGAAGGATAAAAGTCTGTTACCTCTCGTACATACATATACCTGTCGTTTTCAGATATATTTATTAGAGCTGGAATAGACCCATCCTCACCATCGTACCCAAGTGGGCAATCGTTTTTATTGCTTTTTAGGCTGATATATATATGTAGAATCTACTGGTCACTTTTACCAGAAAATTGTTAGGATGTCTAACAGTTTTTTTTTGCAATTACCTACATCACTTAGGCCAAAAATAACAAAAGAATTCATTACTTGTAGACTGCTATAATAATCTTCACAGGTAAAGGAGAGGCTCAATGGAAACAATTATATGTCTCCTTTTATTCTTTTAACCTGAACCTATATAAATTATTTACTTTATATGGTACACAAAGATAGAATCATTTTCCCAGTATTGATTTATTATTTGGCAGCAGCTGTAGTAACCAAGAAAAATAAATACCTGCCATTCTTACTTTATATGGTCTCTCTCTCTCTCTCTCTCTCTCTCTCTCTCTCTCTCTCTCTCTCTCTCTCTCTCTCTCTCTCATAAACACCTTCCTGGTAAGTAACACGGCATTCCCAGTATTCTAGAAGTGTCGGAGGTATTTATTTCTTCTGAATAGCAGTCTTGAAAAATTATGTAACACAAACAAAGTATATAATTACTGAGAGGAATTCCTATATACATCTGAAAATATAAACTTGAATAGGTGAAATTCCTATTTATTTCCAAGAATGTATGATAAGATATGAGAAGTTAGTCTTTATTGCTGAAATATTCAGTATAAGTGACATACACTAGTAAATATATTCGTAAGTCACGCATAGTCAAGAGAACTTTATAAGTCTATGTGTATGTCTGAATGGTAAAACCAAGGTAAGGCAAACATTAATGTTGGTCTTTTATATAAGAGTTAGCCCAGCGTTGATAAATCCGAATTTCTAGAACTACGTATGGTATCCCTTGTCAACTGGGTGCTAGGTTATTGATAAAATTATCATCCAGAAATGGGGTTAATATATAATCAGTGATATGCTCATTTGCAACCATTATTGTAATTGTGTCTACTGATATGAGAGCGCTCTCCAATGTTATTGGAGTACAATTAGAAGGAATAAATGATTGGTAAAAATTTTCATTCTGTCACGTCTCTCTCTCCTTCATTATAATAAATCTCTCTTTTTTGCCATGCTAGTAGAATACTAGGCGGAAACATAAAAATGATGAACATTATGATTAGTTTTCTGACGGATATACAAATAATTTTTATCTATAACATTCAACTGTGATGTAGCTGCCTTTCACAGATTCAAACAGAATGAGAGAAAATGACGAAAGAAAAAAAGAAGACAGTGTCATTCGCAATCAGTAAAGTACTTACACCTCTGACAACAGTAAACCCCGATATATAGTACTTGTCTTATGCTTATTTATTTGTGTTGTTACATTAATTGCATATAATATGTATTAAGGATGGCTACTATCACATTATTACCATAAAAGTAAAACAGGTTAATTCGTAGCAAAATAACAAATAAACGCGCTATTACAATGATTATTTATGTTATCGTGCGTCTGGTAGCATCCTACAGTTGACCACCGTATGAAAAACCTCCGGATTGTGGGAAGTGTTATGCCTCACCTCGGCCGTAATCAAAGGGTTAATATATATATGTACATAGATAGATAGATAGATAGATAGATAGATAGATAGATAGATAGATAGTTGTTGCCATTCTTATTATTGTTGTAACCTTTTTCTTTATTAGGGCATGTCTACTAAGATAAACCGTTATTATTATTATCTGAAGAAAGCAGGCCCTCTTTCAAACAAGTCTTGTTGGAAAGGGTGGCTGTATTTTGCGAATTTATCTTACACAGGATCTTTTCTATTTTCCTTCTATTTTCAGGCTCAGTGATGTTGGTCAGCAACTGGCCAATATTCGTATTGGAAAAGGCCAGTGTGGAATGCAGGAAATATTTTACTGAAATACTCAATCAGAAATCTGTGGATTGGTTTGTGGTCTCCTTCGGTGGTCTGGATCCTTGTTCTTCTCCTAGTTCAGGTTGTGGTATCACTGACACGTTTCGACCAGCTCAATGGTCATCCTCTGGACGTGGTTGAGAAGGATCTAGAGAAAAAAGGCACTCGGGTCAGTATTTGTAGGGGATTATTGATCAGTGCTGAATTATGATTGGTGGGTTGTCTCGGGTGAAGCCTGCTCTCCCGTGTTGATGTTCAGGGCTTGTCTTACTTGTGAGCGCCATTGTAGTGCTTGGCATGAATGGGAGAATTTTGATCCTCAGATGCTGAATTTTGATTCGCCCGATCGCTGTGGGGGCCGTTTGTTGTAGGTCCCTTGGTAGCCATGGGGAGGAGAAAGGTTTCCTGTGTAATGTTGAGGGTTGGTTTCTCTTTCCCAATGCGCAATGCTTCCATAGTCCGGTCAGTTATTTCTATATTCGGGAATATATCTTTTCTTGTGATTCTCTGGTTATGGGCAGTCCTGGTGTGGTTAAAGATGGCTCCTTCTTGGACATGGCAGGAAATTCTCTTGGAGAAATGCATGGTGGTCATACCAATGTATGAGCCAAGGCAGTACAAGTTCTTCTCCCCGACGGGGGTGACTACAAGAGTAACATCATCGACCAAAGCATGCGGGAGATGGCGAAGCAGTTGAGGGAGAGGGAGGACATCACCGTTCGTAGGGCTGACAAGACTGCTGCTTTTCTCTTCATAAACACCGAGGACTACCATCAGAAGTTGGACAAAATCCTGGCGGACAACACCAAATTTCAAAGAATTACCAAGAACCCTGTCGACGAGATCAGCCAGGAGGTGGATAGGACCATAGAGACGGTCAACGATGCCTCTAACACCCTTCACCTACCACCAATCATGGGAGACTGACCTGAGGTACACCTACGGGAATGTCAAAGCACACAAGCGAGGTAACCCCCTGTGCCCCATCATTAGTCAGATTCCTGCCCCGACATACCAGTTGGCTAAGAGGCTCAATGCCATCCTGACCCCTTACGTCCCAGACAGCCACAACCTAAAGCCATCAGTAGAGCTCCGGGAGGCTTTAAGAGCAACGCCCCCCAGAGGATTTACTGCTTTGATGGATGTGGGGTCCCCTCTTCACCAATGTCTCTGTTGTTGAGACCATCCAGGTGATCTTGGACCGTATGTACAGGGACCCCACCACCCCATTCCTGAACATCCCTGAGCATGCTCTCTGCTCCCTGCTGGAAATATACACTAAAAAGGCCCCTTTCTCCAACCACCGTGGCCAGATCAACGGGTTGGCAATGGGTTATCCCCTTGGAGTCCTCTGCACCAATTTCTATATGAGCACTGTGGAATAGAGGGTCTTCGAAAGCATCGACCAGCCAAGGATGTACGTGTGCTACAGTGACGATACCCTCGTCAGCGCCAATTCACAAGAGGAAATTGAGAA
>NC_089752.1:63320319-63322819 GCF_040412425.1 Macrobrachium rosenbergii
AAAACTCAGTGTATTTAAAATAGGTTATTTGGCTTTAAGAAAAAAACACCAAAAGCTCTTAATGCATTGAGGACTAAATCAGCTTTTTCAGTTATTGAAGAAAGAGCATAATCACGCACACACTCACACACACGCTTGCATAGCAAGTTTGTGAAGGTGTATCTTTTCAATTATGTTGATTCAGGTTACAAAACTCAAATGCTTTGTTAAATAGAATAAATAGAATAATCAATAAGAAAAAGGCCAAAAGAGCAAAGCCCTTGTGAAAATAAAAATAATTATGACTGGGTGTATATTCACACTTATTCACATTTAAATCATGAAAATAACATAGCGCAAACAATAAAATAAAAACTGTCTTTGATTTATCAAATTATCATTATGAAATCAGCAATGATCATGACTTTAAGATGCAAACTAAAACAAACGGCAAACAAAGAATATAATGCCTAGTGTCCTAGGTTTAACTAATGAGTACATTATAATAAATTGCAATAAAATTGCTTCACAGATACACGCACTGAATTAGCAGAATCCCAAAAGCAAGGTCACCTGACTTCACGAGATAATTAACCTAATGGAAACTCCACAGAGCCGCATGAAAGAAAGTTATTACTGTAATTACACTAAATTACCTAAAAAAAATAGGACGGATGAACATTAATATTATGTAATTCTGACAGCCTTTGCAGGTGATTACGTTAAATACTATAAGATTGGAGACTGAAATTCTAAGCATGCCGTTATCTGTACAGGTGGAAATGTTTATACTCGAATGGACAGACTGAAATAATTTTAGATCATCATATAACCTTTTATATGAGGGACGTGATGGAACTGTGTGGTCACGTTATATATACGAGGTGTGATCATAAAGTATCGGGACTGATGCTATGGTAAAGGAGCTAAAATACGCAGAATGAGGCCACTTGGCATAGATTGACTGACCCCCACTGTGCATGCACACTAAGTTTTTAGCGTCCTAGCTCACTTCCGCTTGGAAGAGACGTGTGGTCAGTGCACTGACTATGATGGAGAAAGATGAGCAGAGAATTTCATAAAAGTTTGCCAAAATCTTGGTGATACCTGCGCAAAGTTGCAAAAAGTGTATGGACAGGAGTGCATAAGCCGCACAAGAGTGTACAAGTGGTTCAGACGTTTTCAAGATAGCCGACGAAATGTCGATAGTGACGAACGTTCTGGAGACCCGCAACCAGCAGAATTGAGAAAAACATCGCTTTCTTCGACTACAAGGGAATTGTTCTTCATGAGTATGCTCCACCTGGTCAGACAGTAAACAAGGAGTACTACTGTGACGTGTTGCGCCATTTGCGGAATGCTATTCGTCGGAAAAGGCCAGAATTACACGCGTCTGGTGAGTGGCAATTGCACCTAGACAACGCACCTGCCCACTCAGTGCAGCTTGTGCAGCAGTTTTTGGCCAAGCGCAACATCCCTCAGGTCCCACAGCCACTGTATTCCCTAGATCTCGCACCTTGCGACTTTTTCCTCTTTCCAAAAATCAAATCCCACTTGATTATCCCAGAGAACAAGTTCCAGGAATGTTTCCATCGATGGACGCAGTGCTGGATAAAGTGTCTGGTTCCCGAAGGGGACTACTTCGAAGGAAATTAAATGCTAAAATTGCATGTGTTGTAGTTTCTTTTTATAGCACCAGTCCTGATACTTTATTATCACGCCTCGTATGTTTAGATTATTATATATATATATATATATATATATATATATATATATATATATATATATATATATATATATATATATATATATATATATATATTAACTAACCAACTCAGCGTATCACAGGAAAGAAAAGCATTTTCAATGATAAACACAAACTTTACACAACAAAAGAATTCCAAGGAGATGCAGGAAAATTTTTCTAAGCGTGGCCGCAATTCCAGTCGCATTACTCGGCCAGACACAGCGAGTCACACGTCGGCCCACCGCCGCTGTTGATTCCCATTCTCGTTAGTTTTCACTGTCGATACGAAAGTGTACGAACCTACGTTCCCGACACTCCACGTTTCATACCAGTCCAAAACGTTATCCCATGGCTGGGTCTTTATCGGGACCCACAGTAAATAAGGTACCCAGGAGGGTGGGCGTACAGATTTGAAACCTAAACGAAAACCTTCCTTGGGTCAAATGAGGACCATGTGCAAATCTTTGTCTAGATCTGTCAAGCAGTTCGGATTGCTATAGAGCACAAGTTTACATACATACAAGTTGACAAGTTTAGTTACATTCACATTTATACATATATATACATATATATATATATATATATATATATATATATATATATATATATATATATATATATATATATATGTTTCAGGGAATATGTGAAATCAGGGATTTTATAAAATCCCTAGGGATTATGTGAAATGACCAATTCGCTTAGGAACATTTGATCCCTGAGTAGTACTAAACACAGCGAAACATCGACTCATTTACAATGTTTCACCATGTTTAG
>NC_089752.1:63327819-63342819 GCF_040412425.1 Macrobrachium rosenbergii
TATGAAACTCTCAGCCACGGTCCATGAAACTTTCAGCCGCGGCCCACGACCCGGCGGTGGCCTGTGTTTCTAGGCTGACCAAATCGAAATTAAAAAAGCTTCCAAATTGAAATTAAAAAAAAAAACCCTCTGAGGATCTAGACGAGCCTCTCGACAAGCCGCAGTGCCACAGTCTTCTTGAAAGTGTCTTCGTTTGACTTCATTACGAGCCTCTCGATGTGCTGCAGTATGAAACCGGGCAGCGCTGTTGCTCCCCAGATGCGGTCAAGGGAAGGTGCGAGGGCGACGCCTCCGGGATTGGACTCGGTGGCGCCAGACACACGATCATGGCGAACCTTGACCTTAAATGAAATAAAAACTACATAGGCTCGAGATCTGTAATTTGGTATGTTTGATGACTTCAGGTGGATGATCAACATAACAATTTGCTGCCCTCTAGCCTCAGTAATTTTTAAGATCTGAGGGCGGATAGAAAAAGTGCGGATGGACAGGCAAATAGCCATCTCAATAGTTTTCTTTAGCAGAAAACTAAAAGCAAACCTTACTCATTTAAAACGGACAACGATTCCTTATCATTTTTTAAGAGACGAAATTGAGTATTTCTGAGCAATGAAACGCGTGGTCAGGACAATCAGAAAACTGATTTGCAATATGACTTGAAAAGAAATGAGGCACGTATTTCTCTTCCAAGAGACACTTCAATGGAGGAATTGGTTTCAAGTCACGAAGGCAGTTCGTCTTGATCAAGTTTTACCTGATTCTTACAATTAACTTTTTCTATTCTCTCTCTCTTCTTGGTCTCATTCAGTTCTGGGCTACGACGAGGCATTAGGCTGCCCGACTCAATGGCGCTTGTTGTTAAAAATAAAGAAAGAAATATTCTTTAGTACTGACGCTTTTGTACTGTGGGAACATGACATCCGACAAAGAAGAATGGCAGATATCAAAAAGACTTCCAAGTGGGGAAGATAATATAGCAAACGTTTAGCCATATTCTATGAACAGAACCATTCCAGAGAAACAGGAAGTAATTCTCAAGTCTAACAATAAAAACACAAAAACTATTTTTTTTTTTTTGAAATGTAAACAAACAACGTCAAGTGAAAGTTACTTTATTTGTAATTTTTACAAGGAGCTCTGAGGGAGGAAGGAAAATCTCCTCTTTTTCGAGTAAGTTGTAGAGGACAAATAATTATTAATGAAAAGTTTAGATGAGAACAGTAGAAGGAAATTATATTTACCTTATAAATATTCCTGAGGACGTCAGAGGAGGATGTGTAGGTTTGGAAAAAGTGTCAGAGAAAAATCCTTTAATTAAATTCCTTCGGGAGAGAAGTTCCCAGCCCCTCCTAGTTAATGTTTTCTTTTTATACGGCAAGAGAATAGAATATAGCCGAGGCAGTTTTATTATTATTATCTTTTTTAATTATGCCATTTTAAAATGAGAAAATGGAGCAGGGGAAAAAATGAACACCGTAATATCTCTATGATTGAAGTCCAAATTATTAATCAGTTACAAGAAGGCTTTAAATAGTTAAATAAAACTGATATACTTGAAATTTAAAGACAACAGGGAAATGCATATATATATATATATATATATATATATATATATATATATATATATATATATATATACACATATATATATGTGTATGTATATGTATGTATTCATGCATACATATTCGGTATACATTAAACTAGGAAACATGAACTTCGACTTGGGAAACGATGTTTACGTTTACCGTATCAATGTAAATAAGATTTTTTTTGTAAAAAAAGTTTACTTCACTTTTTCCTAGGTATGAGCGAAAATTCCTAATCCCATACAATTTCATATTTTTTTTACAAATATTCAAAAAAATTCAGATGAATTTTCTCTAAACGAAAATTGAAAGTTAAAACGCGTGCAGAGATCTCATTCGCTTCAATTATGATTACCAAGATGAATAAAACATAAGGCTGCAAAAACTTGCTGGAGCACGCAATCATTTAAGCACATCCCACTGACAATTAATTATTGTGTGAACTGAAGTATAATAAAATGGGACATGGTTGGTGTGTATTCGTGTGTATTCATATATAAATAAATAAATAAATATATATATATATATATATATATATATATATATATATATATATATATATATATATATATATATATATATATATATATATAAATATATAATTAATATATATATATATATATATATATATATATATATATATATATATATATATATATATATATATATCTATATATGTAATTCTAATAGCCGCAATGCCCTCTTAACCAGGGCATTGTGGCTATTAGAATTACATATGTGTCTGGTAAAAGTGACAAGTAGATTCTACATATCTACTGTATATATATGTATGTATGTATGTATATATATATATATATATATATATATATATATATATATATATATGTGTGTGTGTGTGTGTGTGTGTGTGTACAATATGTACATATGTATGTATGTATATATAAATATATATATATATATATATATATATATATATATATATATATATATATATATATATATATATATGCTATTTGTGTGCATATTTTCATATCTCATGCAATTTCTATAGAAATCATATATATATATATTGTTATATATAGATACTATCTTCTTATCAGGGCTTTGAGTCAGAATATACTTCTTTTTCTCTTCTGGCAAGCTTCTCAGGAATAAGGCAAAATTACTCAGGATCCTTTCTATTTACCTTTTCTTTTTCTAGTCGACAGACCAGTCGGCGGCGTCATCAGGACTGGATTACAAATTGACATATAAGGTTTGTATTATTGCATACGGATGTTTAAATTTCAAACATGGCGTCATAGGGGTGCTGAATTTCTATTGGTCGGAGGGTCTCATTCTCTTGCTGATGTTCTGGATGGCAGCATGGGCATTCCTGGTGCCTCGTAGGACACGTCCTATGCTGCTGCTGCTTACAGCCAAGGGCGTGGGCAAGTCCGACATTCCTGTCTCTGGCCGATAGTCTTGATTTGCTACGTTGTCAGTAGTCGTGTCAAGGGGTTGTTCTGTCACTCGTGTCTCCCTTCGGATTCTCACAGATGTCCTGTGGTTTCCTTGAAGAAGGGAGGATGAAGTCTGTGTTTCTCTGTATATTTAGTGTAACCTGTTGTTGATTTATACTCACAGCTTCTGCTTTTTTGCAATCCGTTGGACCTGGCTACTCTATACACAATTTCTGTGCTTTCTAAGAATTCTTTTAGTGTCTGTTTACGTGCTTGGTCCTCTATTTAGTGTTTAAATATTGCCCCTTGGTTGCTGTGGGCTTCCAATTGTCTGCGTAGAGTGGTAGTGGTGCGACCTATGTAGTAATTAGTGAGGGCTTGACATGCCCCTTTGGTACATTTAAGTTTGTATCCTACGTTGGTCGACTCTCACATCTCTCTATGGGGGGCCGTGCTATTTCGCATTACAAGGGTGCTGACTAGGTTTGTGTGGCAGTAGAAAACCTCTCGTCTGGATTCGTAGGTGTCGTACCACTGGCAATTATTCTCTTCATGGCCTTGACCTCGTCATTGAACTGGCTGTGATGTGGTGATATGAGGCTTCGTAATACAATATGTCACTGGTGTGCTGGCATAAGCGTCCAAATGCTTTCGTATGCAACCTTCTATTAGATTGCTGTCATATCCATTATTAGTTAGGAGCTGCCTAACATGTTCTAGCCCTGCGTCAGTTGCTTTCCATGTGGAACAATGTGTAATTGCATGCCTCACGTACGCGGCTACCACAGAGCATTTGTAAGTATCGGGGCACTCTCCACAGGCGTTAAGGCACCAACCCACATTAGTTGCCTTTTGGTACACGGTGGTATTGTACCTGTTTCCTTTCTTCTCCACATGTACACCCAAGAAGGGAAGCCGGCCTCCGACACCATATTCAATTGTTAAGTTTAGGCTAGAGTTCATCTTCTGCGCATGTTGTATACGGATGGTTTCTTCGTCAGTATCGATGGCAATGAAAATATCGTCTATATATCGGGGTATATTTTCGGTTTCAATAGAGGCGTCTAGTCAGTATGGAAAGCGTGTAAGTGACTACAACACATGGTGTGGACCTCAGGAAAGTACGCAGCCAACAAACACCATCATCAGTGTTATTGTTGCTATCGTTGTTGCCTAAACATTAAAAAAAATGGAACGCATTACGCAATTAAAAGGAAAAGAATAAAGATAAGTATATATCTGACAGGGAACAACAGCCAAAGAATATTCGTTATAGCATTCGTTCTTGTATTCAGAACGAAATCAGTAATCTTTCCTAACGAATAGAAAGCAGAAATAAAACGAATAAAAATAAGAATACAGAGTTATCTTCTCTAGTGCGTAGGAAAAATAAAAACATAATACAACACAAATAACGACAACCCACTAATCCTCGCTAACGAACAGGAAAATGAATTATATAAAAATAAAAAGAAAGGGGTAACGGTTATCAGCCGGTACAAAAAATAAATGAAAGTGATGTAACAAAATGAGAGAGAGAGAGAGAGAGAGAGAGAGAGAGAGAGAGAGAGAGAGAGAGAGAGAGTCTTTTGAAGTGAGGTTTCTAGCCCTATCTCTGTCCTCCCCCACATCCCCGCCTCCCGGCTGTGATCATCAACAGCCTGCCAAGCTGTAGATGGATAAAAGGAGTTTCCAGAGGGTTAAGATACAGGGGCGTGGGGCTTGCATCCTCACCCTTAAATACTTGCTGACTAACCAGAAGGATGTAACCTCCTCGTGCCCCCTTCATCAGAAGAATATACTGTACATATATATATATATATATATATATATATATATATATATATATATATATATATATATATATATATATATGTATGTATATATATATATATATATATATATATATATATATATATATATATATATTTATTAATATATATACAGTATATATATATACATTAATATATATATATATATATATATATATATATATATATATATATATATATATATATATATGTATGTATATATATATATATATATATATATATATATATATATATATATATATATATATATATATATATATATATATATATGTATATGTATATATATATATATATATATATATATATATATATATATATATATATATATATATATATATATATATATATATATATATATATATATATATATATATATATAATATATATATATATATATATATATATATATATATATATATTATATATATATATATATATATATATATATATATATATATATATATATAATATATATATATATACATATATATATGTGTATATATATATATATATATATATATATATATATATATTGTTATTATAATTCAACAGATGAAACCTATTCATATGGAACAAGCCCACAGGGGCCACTGACTTGAAATTCAAGCTTCCAAAGAATATGGTGTTCATTAGGAAGAAGTAGGAGGAAGTAAAGGGAAATACAGAAAGAAGAGATCCCACTTATTAAAAAGGAAAAAAAATTAGTAACTAGATACATATATACTGTATATATATATATATATATATATATATATATATATATATATATATATATATATATATATATATATATATATTATATATATATATATATATATATATATATATATATATATATATATATATATATATATATATATATATATATATATATATACCATATGAGTGTGTGTGTGTGTGCGCGCGCATGTGCGTTCCACCTGCATGTTAAGAATAGTTTTTACATTTTTTTTTATCAGGAATTAAAAATCAAAAGATCCTATTTTGGCCTTAAGACATTCTGGTGTTACAAAAAAATATTTTGTTAATGTTAGATTATACTTGTCAGTTTAACTTACGATCTAAAAGTCTTTAAAAAAAAATGTTGAAAAAGAAAAATTAGGCGACCGACAAATCTCTGAGATTTGTGAGGAAAAACAGCTACCCTCTTTTCAAATGGCTTTACTTAAAAAATATTGATCTTTCCTTTAGTTCTCCCTTATTCCAGTTTAAAAGAAAACCCCTTCTGCTATTTCCTCAAAGATTTTTCTTTAATAACATTTTTCCCAATGTTACCACGAGGACTGCTAATGACACCTTAACGTTTATTTACTCACTCAAAAAAAAAAAACACTTCCGATAATAAAATAAGCTTTCCCCTGAAAACATGCAACACAAAAAATATTTTTTTTTATGTTAACTTGATTTGTTCCAGCATTCGCCCCGAAACGAGAAAATAAAATTGGAAAAGGCTTTTTCCCTTTTTATGATGTCTTTTCCCTCCGCAAAAAAAAAAAAAAAAAAATACAATAAGTCTCAGGAGACGTTATAAATATATATATTTTTTTTCGGACGCAAAATATATATTATTCTTATCCTTCCTCAGCAGCCTTTGCCAGGGGAACGAATCTGGTCATTTATTTTTTTTGCGAATGAAATAAGTGTGAAATTTTATTTCTATAATTTTTTTTATATTTTTTTAGGGAAACGACGTTCGTGTCCAACTTGCAATTTTTCGTCAGTTAACAATAATTTCGTATTAACACTTTATGTTAACTCTATATTGCTAATAATAATAATAATAATAATAATAATAATAATAATAATAATAATAATAATAATAATAATAATAATAATAATAATAATAATATTTATTATTATTATTATTATTATTATTACTATTAATGTTATTATTATTATTATTATTTTTCTAAATAATGATAATAATAATTCATCTTTATAAGTATCTCACATTGGTACTTCATGGTGTGCTACTACTACTACTACTACTACTACTACTACTACTACTACTACTACTACTACTACTTCTAATAATAATAATAATAATAATAATAATAATAATAATAATAATAATAATAAGGAGAAGAAGAAGACGAAAATGGTTGAAATTAAAAACCCCTAATATTTTTGAATTTCATTATCACTGTTGTTTATTTTCGGAGGCTCTCATGAGAGAGAGAGAGAGAGAGAGGGAGAGAGGGAGAGAGAGAGAGAGAGCGAGAGATCAAGCACCGCTTAAACTGATCGTTATTTAAAGAACTGTAATAAAGATGATGGACAGGAGTTCTTTGATAGCAAGAGGAATGAGAGTTTACTGCTTACCCGCTTTATACCTGAAGTAATTTATCTTCTTTTTCATGTATATCGACTGGACAGGAGGGTGAGCTCTTTTGCACAAGTAAAGGAGAGCCCTTGATATGCACATCAGTGAATATAACGCAAGTTGATGTTCACAGAACTATTTACGGCTTTACAATGAAAAACGACCCATTCTTTTGCCCTCAAATCAGTACTGAGAGTGTTAATCACAAGAGTTTTGACATGCATCAATTTTTTTTATATATACAATAAAGGACCAAGGTACGTATACGTATCACGAATATCTTTTAATGACAGTAAATTATCGGATGTTTAAGAAAGACCTTGAAATACCAGTGCAATGACCTTTTTCTTTGCTTCAGGTTCATGCCTTGAGGTCACGTGGGCAAATTATCCATTAAGAATTTCTCATGCAAATATGCATATGGTCTATGGGACATTTATTGACTTATGATGTCCTCTAACTTGAAGTTACGCATTTTTCACTAGCAATAAGTTTGTTAAACTTTCCATGTAGTTCACACACACATACACACATAAACCAAATCACACACATACTATGCATACATATATAATTATATATATATATATATATATATATATATATATATATATATATATATATATATATATATATATATATATATATATATATGTATGTGTGTTTGTGTATGTAATGTCTATCACTTTCTCCTCTTTACCTATCTGTCTACATGTGTATATATATATATATATATATATATATATATATATATATATATATATATATATATATAATTTATAGATAAATTTTATAAAAGGCTCATACATCAAAATATCCCGAATTTAGGAATATGAATGAAAGCACCAACTCAGTTTAATGCCACAGCTAAACTAGGTCAACCTTTCAGGGAAAAATACAGACGCGAATAGCGTCACACGAAATTATAAGCTTGCAGTAAAACCATAACCCTAATTTAATCCGTCCCATATCAACTTTATATCATCACCGGACCATATTCCATGCTGTACGTTCAATTCATGCAAGATACGTTATGTTTGTCATATATAAACACGCTCACCTCTCTGTAATTCATCACATCAAAAAGATTGGATTGCTCATAAATTTAAATGTAATAATGGAGTTGGTAAACATGGCTTCGTTTCTGTGAAGTTAAACAGAATGTATTTGGAGTGTTTTTGTTTAATTTATCCTTACTTAACAAGAATAATTGAACAGTCTCCTTAAAAAGACTACATTGCTGATAATACTGAAGGTAATGAAGGTGGTAAACATGACTTCCTTTCTGTGTAGTTCATCTGAAAGCATTGGAAATTTTTTCATATGAATTCTTCAGAACAACATCATTAAATATACATGTGTCTTCATTTCGGATAATTGATTCGAATTTTCCTTAGAAACAGCAATTTCTTTTAACATATATACGAAGTGTTTGATTTTGGAATGCTTTTATGTCTCTCTTAGCAAGCAATATTTTTCATCTCTTCAAGTTATTGGTCTATTTTCAGTCACCATTTTTAAGTAAAAGATTCTATGAAATAAAAACGGCAATAAAAATATTTTAACAATCTCCAGAAGTGATGATTCAAGAAAATATTCCAGAATCTTCATTACACCGTGAAAATAGTTTAACTTAGGTTATTTAGCTTAGTTCCGCATATCTATTATTAGTATCAGCTCTGGTATTTTGTCGTATTTGCTTTTTTGGAGGTATGAAAATCTCTTTCTAAGTTTTAGAGAAATTTAATACAGATATTGAAGAAAGAAAGGCAGAGGCAAAACACAGGACCCAATCAGTTAGCAAATTCCTCGAAGACTCGTTCTGAAATAGACATGGAATGTTTAAATTGCTGTCTACTTGCCCTTTACCCAATGAATTCATTTAGACAACTGAAGCAACGAATAGATTTATAAATGTCTGTTTTCATCTTCGAGATGACAGATTTAATTTTTGAGAAGCTCATTTTGAAAAAACAGACCACGGAAAAGAACAATTTCGAAACAGAGGAATCCGTTTCACTAATCCCGAATGAAATGAGTGCCAACCCAACTCTCGACCGGATAACATGTTGTCGTTTAATGACTTCGCAAAGATTGCTTTCGGGAACGATAGAAAAAGGAAAAGAGACCAAGTAAAAGGGGAAAAAATGTAAGTCTTTTTAGAGAGAGAGTGGGGGGAGGGGCTTTTTCCCAATCAGCAGTATTTTTCTGTATTATTTCATCCGAAGAGAATTTTTCAGGACACTGAGCCGAAATGTCACAGGGGAAGGAAAATATAGTTTTTTTTATATTTTTTTTTTTTTGAGCTTTCACAAGTCTTGTGTTCAGTCGAACCTAATGTTCTCTCCTCACCATCCTAAACCCCCAATCCCTACCCCTAAACCTTCCCCCCCCCCGCCCCCCGGCTCTTACCGAATTACATTTTATATATCTAGCGATACTATACATTTAATTTTATTGCCCTAAAATTTGACAACCAGAGATATAAAAAACTTATATATTTTTTTTTCCTATATTAATCATTCCTCAAAGGAGCCATGGAGTCAGATTCTGTTTTACATTTTGTAACTTTTTCATCTCAATTTCTAAAGTATTTACTTTCTATCATTTGCTGTAATTTGCTTTTGTGTTTACGTTATTACACCTTGATAAAGAGGGAAGGGATATTTGTTGAATTTTGAACTACTGAACTACTTTCATAATAAATGGGCATAAAAGTAGTCAATTTTACTATCAATATCTGTCGTATTAAATCTTACGTTTCCTAGAACAAAATATATCATTAATTTCATGTATGCACGTACTATATATATATATATATATATATATATATATATATATATATATATATATATATATATATATATATATATATATATATATATACCGGGAGTTTTGGAAATTAGAGCCCCCACCTCCACAGAACAAATGGAAAGTTATGAAGTATTCTGCTATAGGCTATCTCCAAGTACATTATTTTAAGTTTCTATTAAGCTATTTTTCGTTTTTCATTTCTTGACTGAGTGACAGAGTTAGATACAGCCATGGCATCCTTCATTTCACGTTCCTGGATAGCTAAATACATTAAAAGAGATGAATCCTTTGTTAAAACAAACTGGAACAAAAATCCATATGACTGTCATTGCAAAAAGAGTGAGAATCTTGGAAGGCGTGAAGTCCTTTCTCAGGAGTCAAAAGACATCATAGCTGAGGCAGTGGGCAGACCAAGAAAGTCCTTACATAAAGTGGTGCTTGAACTAGAAACAAAAAGGGGAAAGAAGAGAAGCTATAGTGTTGTATATCGTGGGTTGAAAAAATCTGGTATCAAGCCATTTCATGTTATCAGCAAGCCCAACATCACTCAGCAACAGAGAGAAGACCATGCATGGTTTCGTGGTTCATTTCTTAAAGACTGGGATGAAGCTGACTTTCTCCATGTTGCCGCATCAGATGAATTCTTCATTTACACAGTCAGGAAGCCAAATCATAAAAATGACATCATTTGGGCTGCAAAGTTGGATGATATCAGCGATGACGTGCGCTATCGCCAAGTTGTGAAATTTCCTGAATGTTTGGGAATTTTTCTCTGTTTCACAGCCAGACGGTTAATGTGGATCATCAAAGAAAAAGGACAGTCATGCAATGGCGCATACTTCAGAGAAACTGTGCTTACTGGTGGAATATTTCCTTTCCTCAAAGATCCTGAAAATGTGTTATCTGTTGAAGAAGTCACAATTTTGCATGATAAGGCACTATGTTTCAAGGCTCTTGAGACAGGAGCTGCTTCGAAACAGTGGTATCGATTTCTTCTCGTCAAGTGAATTTCCAGGTATCTCCCCTGACCTTAATGTGTGTGAAAGCATTGATAGTATCTTAAAGGATCGTGTTGAAGTGCATACAGTGAACTATGATGGTATACCAAGCCTCGACGACCTGCGAAGAGAGGTGACCGAAGTACTCAGGGAAATGGAGTTTGAGTCTCAGCTTTCTTGCGATTGCTGAAATCATACCCCTCAAGAATGCAGGCTGTGGTACAGGCAGATGGAGGCCACACAAAATATTAAATACTCAGAGAGAAACTTACATAAATACCTGTTCTGAATTACTTTTGTTTTTGTCCATATCAATTTTAGTTTATACTGTAGAGGGGGGTGCTCTAATTTCGAAATACAATGTACGTGTGAATATAACCGTGTAACTAATATGATATTATTAAGATTATTAATCATATTTAGAAAATATTTAGAAAATCAGCTGAGAGTAAAGGGAAAAATAGGTGTGGAAGGACTATCAAATTCGATTTTTTTTTCTTGGGGGGGTCCTTTACAGAAATAGCAAGAGAAAATTATATGACTGAAAGATAGATTTCGATCTAGTATACAGTAATAGCTAATGAAAGAAACAAAGAAAAATGATTAATACAGAAGGTGTGACATAAAGAGTAAGGAAAAAGCTGAAAATAGAAGAGGCAAGATTTGGAAAGACAATTAAGCCAATGGGTACTGGCCAGAAGGCTTAGACGAAGGCGTGATACGAGAGAAGATGAAAGGGGATACTATTATAAATTAGCTTAAATTTAAAGATAAAAGTAAGGACCTTAGTATTACTATTACCCTGATACCAGGAGGGATTATTCATTAAATAATAGCCAAATCAAAAATAAATATGGAACTGTACTGAAGAGGAATGGAACTAATAGAATAACGTTGAACTATGAATGAGAAAGATATTTTTTACTAACCGATTCGCGGAAGAAAATCTGAGAGGCGCCGGAATGATTTCCTTTGTCCAAGTGACACAGTGATGGATGACTATGCCAGACCTGTAAGGGAAGACCATTACTGATATAGGGAAAGGACGGGTCTTTATCAATTCTGGTTGATGGGAATAAGCAATATAAGTTGATGGGATGGGAAGTTAATTGATCATGTACCTATTATGATCTTTTATTTTTTAGGAGGAAATTCTGAATGGAAATAAAATGCTGTCCTTTTATGTGTATTTCATCATAAGAGTGAGTGTGTATATATATATATATATATATATATATATATATATATATATATATATATATATATATATATATATATATATATATATATATATATATATATGTATATATATATATATATATATATATATATATATATATATGTGTGTGTGTGTGTGTGTGTGTGTGTGTGTGTAGAATCTACTGGTCACTTTTACCAGATACATATGTAATTGTAATAGCCACAATGCCCTCTTAACTTCTCAAATCCTTCACTTTTTGGATATGCTTTTACATTATATATATATATATATATATATATATATATATATATATATATATATATATATATATATATATATATATATATATATATATAGTTAAAGATTTCCATTCCTCCCTCATCGGGCAGCTAGGAATTAATTTATTCAAGGAATAATTTCATCTTTCATTTGACTGTTAGGCCAAGAAAACATGGCGGGCAAGGTAGACCAAGCGTATTTTGGGCTAAAAAAGGACAGTTAGTGCCTGTTTGAACTCATGTAAGGGAAAGCCCCACCTCAGCTGACTTGGGGTAGAACAATAGCAAACCCTCTTCTGTCCACTAGGGGATGGGAGGCAAATCTAGGCTGTGAGATAGATAGGAACTTAACCTCTAAGTGCTTAATCATAAGACCCAATTTCCTCCACCCTTTTGCTGGCTGTATGACTCTTTGCAGATCGACCTAGGCCTAGACTTCGAAGCAAACACTCTGGAAGGCACACACTGGTTTTTTCTGAGAAGCTAAGCACTCCAAGCAGAACCAGGAACTCAAGACGCACATGCAAAATTTCCTTCCTTTATGCCGTTGAAAACTAACCATGGTGATCGACCAAGCCTCAAATGTTCAGCGCAAAATATCTACAGGCCCCAGGTACGTCGACTCCAATTAGTCAATAAGCCGGCTCCTTTCTCTCCGTGAAATTCACTGGTTTTTTCATTTCTCCAAACCTCAAATTCTTCCTCCTAAAAAGCAGCCCCTTTGTTAAGTCACCCTACTTCGAGCAGCCCGTGAATCACCCCATGACTTGCTTTGAAACCAGCCTAATACAATTCAGTGATAAGTATTCAAATATCCCCTCCATAGTGTAAATTAAGGGCAAATTAATTTAAGTAACTCAAGTGATCAGTTCCTCCATAGTGCATAGATTCATTGTGCTTTGTTTAGTATCAAGGAAGGTTTCATTTGCCCCATGTGTTTGTGCTAACTCCGGAATTCTCTTCCAGGAGCCGACATACCCTGCCCAGTTCGCAAATCTATGCCAGGATACTCTTTACTGACTGCCATCCAGATTTCGCAACCATTCCTGGTCGCAGCCTGACCGCAAAAATCCGTTGCCCACGCAGAAATCATCTTGATTAACTAATGTCCATTATCCTGGGATTTACCCCTTTTATTGCATTGCTGCCTATAAATTTATGCATTTTGGCATATCAGAGTTAATTGTTTTAATGGGAGTTGTTGCCTCTGTGTCCCTTCATATTTACATTGCGTGTCTTTAAATTACTGCATTTAAGATCTATCATATGTGATTTATGTGTCTGTAAATTGTTACATCTTTGGTCTCACATACCTGCCCTATTCTCTGTAAAAAAAAAAAAAAACTCTTTTAAATGTAAAAGAATTCTAATTCCAAATCGGCGACCTTCATTATTTACGTAAATCAAGGAAGATTCTAAGGTAAGTTCCAGTAGTTTTCCTTTTGTTCATAATCGGGGACACCCCTTGGTACCGAAGGCAGTCTGTAATAATAAATTGTCCAAATTTCCCTCACCCCAAGGACCCAGTTTGTGAACTTGAAAATGTATAATAAACTACAAAAGTACTTGTCCAAAGTCTCTGTTTTCACTCACCTTATTGTGTGGATTTTATGATATACATATATATATATATATATATATATATATATATATATATATATATATATATATATATATATATATATATATATATATAATCAGAAAACTACAAACGTCCTTTAATATTCAATTCACTCTACCTGAAATAATATATTTTTCATATATGTTACCGAAGGGGAATTTTTTAGTTGATAATAAGTCCACCGTCCCGTGGGGTCGAACCAGCGACGGACGAGGAATCAGGACTACAGTGACACACTAACGCAGTCGGCCACTGGACTTATTATCAACTAAAAAATTCCCCTTCGGTAACATATATGAAAATATATTATTTCGAGTGTAGAGTGAATTGATATTAAAGGACGTTTGTAGCTTTTGATTGTATATGAATCACGGTGATGTGATAAATAGTCATATATATATATATATATATATATATATATATATATATATATATATATATATATATATATATATATATATATATATATATATATATATATATATATATATATATATATATATATATATAAATTCACATAATAAGGTGAGTGAAAACAGAGACTTTGAACAAGTAGTTTTGTAGTTTATTCTATTTTCAAGTTCACACTGAATACAGAGGTAGTTGACAGAGCTTTATATACAAAATGAGAAGGGGGACGGGGTTACAGTTTCTTAATCTGAGCCGCATGTTCTTTAAACAGAAAAGACAAGGACAAAGGATCCAGGGATAATCCAGGGTGGAGATTAAAATTCCTGGTACACGTGGCTTCAATAAACACCGCTTCCAGCAGATTCCTTTTACGATGGTTGTTGACTTTGCAGATTATTGATGACTTACCCCAGTTGACAGCATGGCCTATCTTAAGCCAATGATCCGAAATGCCATTGTTTCTTAGGCCTCTTGAAAGGGCATATTTGTGTTGGTAATATCTCACTTTTAGTCCTTTTGATGTTGGGCCAACATAA
>NC_089752.1:63347819-63355319 GCF_040412425.1 Macrobrachium rosenbergii
ATTTGATGTATCATTTGTTGGTTTTTATATGTAAATGGCGTTTAAAGCCCCAATAATAATTAGCCATGTCTAGAACTGTTATTTGTCTGTCCGTGATAGATAAAGTTAAATCAAAAGTTAGTGACATTTCCTCATTTGCAAATCTGATTGAAAAAGAGCCTAAGAGCGAGGCTAAAACTTGATTGGATGTAGGCATTAAAACTGCTAGGAATCTGCAGCAAGTGACAAACCATTCATACAAGGCCCGTCGTGAAAATAAGTTTAGCAACGATGACATATACAATTTGAGTGAAATTTCTTTTGAACGAGATAACTTGAACAAACAAATTGACGTTTTTCCATCATTAGTACGTATCTCATGCATGGATGAGATAATAAGAAAATTTAATGATTTATTAGCTTTTGATTCAGGACGCCCTGTAAAAATTTAATATTTAACAACTTTAAAGTGAACCATTTCATAACTTGCTGTGTAAATAATAAATTATCGCCTTTTCTTAAACTAGAAAAAATGCCAAACATGCCAACAGCAGAGCCGAAACATAGTAGAGTTAAAGTTTATTGCACCTGCAGATTGCCTGACATACTTAATGACATGATAAAATGTGAAAATAAAAAATGTAAAATAAAATGGGTTCATAAAAATTGCGTAATTATACATGAACCCACATTCAAATGGATGTGTAATTGTTGTACTTGGTAAAGAATAAATAATATAAAAAATAAATAAATCACGCAGCAACCTGTAGCACATCAATCAGTTTAGAAACCATTTTTGTTCTTGTTATTCTTCTTCGTTTTAACGTGCTTTTTTCCCATTTTTGTATGGGGTAAGCACGATGCCTTCTTTTGAAGGACTTTGATTTGGCTTTTGGGGTAGACCGTAGTCTCGATCGGCTGCCCTGCCTGACATCGCTTACAGTAGACCCCGGTAGCGCATGTACATGTCTTATACTAGTCACCAGCGCCCTTTCTCCCAGCAGCGAGAAGTTGTTGCGCGGTTAGGTGGACAGTTCGAGACGTATGAGGTGTCTGTTATTCTTGTTATGCGCTGCACTTATTCCATCATTTACCCACGCAGCAAAACTGTTGCCCATACTCATTTTGTACTTGTGTGTAATTGACTTCATAGCGTGCTGTGTTCGACACGTCTTTCCTCGTCCACTCTCTAATTGTCATTGCTTCTTTTATATACATGTACAGTAATACCTCCCTTACAGACCACTTCGATATAAGTACCACTTCAAATTAAGACCACACTTCAACAGACCCATTTAGGCGAAATATATAATGCCTTCGTGAGTTAAGGGTTTTCTGAAAACAGCGACAAATGAAATTTGTTTTCGTGATTACAAACTCATTTCATGCCCAAACCAACATATGATACACCAAATTAAAGCTGTAATCTACACCATTTCAATGGTGTCTAAATATTAAAAATAGTTTATGAAATAAGAAAGTCATTGAGGCTTCCGCGAGTTCCGGGTTTTCTGCTATGCAACCGGTAATGGGATCTGCAATAAGCGCAATTTTACTCGTGAGGCGTTAAAATGTTTGTGCTTGAAACCCTAACAAATGATATATCAAATTAAAGCTAGTAACCCTGCCTTTTAAATGGTGGTTTAAACGTAAAAATGTAATCACGAATACGAAAGTTATTGAGGGTTCCGTGAGTTCCGGGTTTTCTTCAAATATTAGTTTACGCGCTTCTAAACATGCGCTAATTATTATTGGGGCTCTAAACGCCATTTACATATAAAAACCACCAAATTATACATCAAATTAAAGCTGAGAACTTTGCCCTTACAACGATGCTTAATATCAAAAATACATTTACAAATAAGAAAGTTACTGAGGGTTCCGTGAGTTTCGGGTTTTCCGCGATAGGGAAACCTGGCCTCAAATGTCACCAAGTCAAACCAAAATGTCAAGACTTCTCTGGTGTGGCGTTTAAAGATATGCCCTGTTCCCAGTAGTACAAAACAACAACTTTATACGTGTGTGACAGACCTCTGAATGTCTTTGAGACAAACCCTGAGGCTATAATTATAAGATTGTAGCCTCAGGGTTGTTTTTCATTTCTAGGTATTTTAATCTTCCTATTCCGCCCTGCTTAGGATTTGTCTTCAGTCCACTTCTTCTCCACAACCTATGAACAACATATTTTTCTTATTTTTTACAAAGATTTACCGTACTAGGCATAGCCAAGTTATAAGTATTTAACATTTTCGTCTTGATAATTAATGTTAATGATGACATGAGAGATATCTTGATTACTTGTAAAATGGTGATGTGGCATATGATGTTTTTGTTCTTCCAACAAAGAGAGAGAGAGAGAGAGAGAGAGAGAGAGAGAGAGAGAGAGAGAGAGAGAGAGAGAGAGAGAGAGAGAGAGAGAGAGAGAGAGAGATCTGTTAGTATACGATTGTTTATTTTCTCACTCGTCCAACTGACTCTATGTTATGCTTTATTTCATATTTCCTTGCTTACCAATTTATTCTTTACTTATGATATTAAAAAATCAAGATATTTGTAGACCGTGACCACTGAAAGTGTCCCCTGGAGACACTCTTAAGCTGCTTATCCGTGGATTTAAACGCACGTGGAGCGGTTTGAAATATTGGCAACAGCGCCAAAATTAGATGACCTGTTGATAGAAAATCGGTTTCCGTTTCTTGTTATTGCATAAAAAACTTTTTCAATCGTGAACCTACGTAATTGAATTGGAATTCTGCGTAATGAAAAAGATGATATTTGATATCTGTAATGGGAGAAATGGTGTTATTTCTTTATTGTTGTTATAGATTTGGCAGGCAGATATGCGGAGATTAAACACATGTGGAGAGGACCCAACCTGCCCCACCCAAGAGCTCATTTCATTTTGATCTGCCAAATCTGTAACAACAACAAAGAGATAACACCATTTCTCCCATTACAGATATCAAATACCATCTTTTTCGTTACGCAGAATTCTAAGTCAATTGCATAGGTTCACAAATGATAAAGTTTTTTATGTAATAACAAGAAACGGAATCAGATTTTCAATCAACATGGCATCTCATTTTGGCGCTGTTGTCAATATTTCAAACAGCTCCACATGCGTTTAAATCCACTGATAAGCAGCTTAAGGCTGTCTCCAGGGAGCACTTTCAGTGGTCACGGTGTTTGGAGGCATTTCCCCTTTCTAAAAATATCTTGATTTCTTAATATCATAGGTAAAGAATAAATCAGTAAGCAAGGGAAATGAAATAAAGCATAACATAGAGTAAGTTGGACGAATGAGCAAATAAACAATCGTATACAAACAGATCTCTCTCTCTCTCTCTCTCTCTCTCTCTCTCTCTCTCTCTCTCTCTCTCTCTCTCTCTCTCTCTCTCTCTCTTTGTTGGAAGAACATAAACATCATATGCCACATCACCATTTTACAAAGTAATCAAAGTATCTCTCATGTCCTCATGAACATTAATTATCATGACGAAAACGTTAAATATTTATAAATGGGCTCAACACAGAACGGTAAATCTTTGTAAAAAATAAGAAAAATATGCTATCGTTCATAGGTTGTGGAGAAGAAATGGACTGAAGACAAATCTTAAGCAGGGCGGAATTGGAAGGAGAATAAAATACCTGGAAATGAAAAACAACCCCTATAATCTTATAATTATAGCCTCAGGGTTTGTGTAAAGTTGCTGTTTTGTAAAATTGACAACAGGGCAGATCTTTAAACGCCATGCCAGAGAGGTCTTGACATTTTGGTTTGACTGTAGTATAGACTCCTAATTCTTTTGTTCATGCTAAAAATACTATCAAAATTCGCAATTGGAATGTAAGAACGCTAAATCAGGATAGCAAAATTGAAGAGTTAGTGGCAGTTTTTCAAAGTTATGAATTAGGCATTTGTGCTGTAACAGAGACAAGATTAACTAGGGTCAATAAATTGGATTTGGGGGATAATTTATGTTTGTTGACGTCTGGCCGACGGGGCGGAATGCATTATCAGGGAGTAGGACTGCTGTTGGGATGCACGGCAGAGAAGGCTCTATGTGAATGGGATCCTATGGATGAGCGATTGTTGTATGCACGGTTCAAGACAAATCATGGTAACATCAGTATGCGTGCGTGTTAGGCACCCACGATTGATGCACCTGATGAAAGGAAAGATGCATTTTATGGAATGCTGCAGGAAGGAGTAGGAAGGGTTGCTAGACATGACGTTTTGATTTGTATTGGAGACTTCAATGCAATATTTGGCTGCTTGAATGAGGGATTTGAGGCTTGTATGGGTAAGATGGGTGTCTGTGGTAGGATGGGTGAAAATGGAGTAAGGTTTGGAACTTTCTGTCTAGCAAATGACCCTTAATAGGCAACCTGGGGTGCTTTGCACCCCACCACTTTCCAACTTTACAATGTTTGTGCTTTGGGATCCTTGAATATGCTAGTAACCAGCTAGGTTTTCTGATATTGTTAGTTTGACTCAAGACCTTGAAGGAGTAAGGTGTATCATTACATTAGTGTCCATATTTACTTTGTGGTAAGCTTCATTGGTGTCCAAGAGACCCCATGTTACCATTAGTGTAAACATGTACGGGGTCTATAAGACCCCATGTTACTTACAGTGTAAACATATAGGGGGTCAATAAGACCCCATGTTACCTTCAGTGTAAACATGTGTGGGGTTTGGAAGACCCCATGTTACTTTCAGTGTAAACATGTGTGGGGTCTGGAAGACCCCAGGTTACTGTCTGTGTAACCATCTTTGGGGTCTGCAATACCCATTATTATAGCTAGTGTGTGCAAGTTTGATAATATATCATGCTTATGTTGCTGCATGTGTACACTTGCTTGGTCTACAGTACTATGTTATGTTTCCGTCATTACGATACTGTGTTACTGACTAGTGTATGAACTATAAATCAAATAATATTAGTAAAAATTTCAGAATAACTTCATATACCATAAGCTCAAAAAGATATGTTGTGTATTGGACTGCAGATAACCTTTTCTTTTCAAGTTGTTGCATAAAATTTTCCAATGTTATTGAAGAGTAATTAATTATTTTAAACTGTTTACTCTTTTCAAGGATTGTCAAACCGTATGATTTGAGAAAACATTGAATACTGGCTATAATATTTACTTATGTATATACATAACTTTTTTTTTATTATTTCATAACATTTTACAAAGAATTCTAAATTACAATGTTTGCCATAATATATAACCTATCCATATTTTTTTTCAGAAATACATGTATTATAGTCTTTAAGGTTAAAAGACAATTAGACAATGTTTAGTAAAAAAACAATAACTGCTGAGGAAATGCAGACTATTCTTTTTGATGACGACAGTGATAACTGTGTTGATATTGTTATAGAATGTGAAAATCTTGTAGTATTAAATGAGCCTGATAATCTAATAATTGAAGAAATTTATGATAGTGATGAGCATGAAGAATTTACTCCTGAAGTAATAGATGAACAAGCGGTTGAGACCCTTCCATTACAGAAGAAACGTGTTTCACCAAAGAAGCTGAATCGGCCTCCTTCAAGTGGCCCTACAACAAGCTCTGTTTCTGCATCAACAAATGTTGCAGCAAATGTTGCAGCACAAAGTCCAAATATCTCCAGAAGAAGAAGTAATAAGAAAAGAGGGGAGGCTCTTCAACCAGATAAATGTCTGCATTCGTTCAAGAAGGAGTGGTTACGGAGCCGTGATGGTCACATATGGAGTACTCAGCCACAAGTTCCAACCCAGTCTGCACAATTAGACACTCATCCAGATTACAGTGAGGGTCCCACAAATGGTGTTCAAACTGCAGTTTCACCACAAGATTTTCTTGATCTCTTCTTTGGTGATTTCTTTTACAGTGAGATACTACTTCATACAAATTCTCAAATCAAGGAATTGGCACCAAAGTTTAAGACAAAAAACGCTACAATAGAACCTGCAATTCTAAATGAGATCAAAGCTCTTATTGGATTGCTGATTATGTCTGGTGCTAGGCAGGATAACCATGTTACGACTGAAGAAATGTGGAACCAGTATTTTGGTGCCCCTTTATATCGTGCATGAGTGAGAGGCGCTTTTGCTTTTTGATTCGATGCTTACGTTTTGACAACAAAGATACAAGAGATGAAAGGAAGAAAACTGACTGGTTTGCTGCAATAAGGACTATATGGGCACATATCATAGATAGTTGCAAACAAAACTATAACCCAGGAGAGAATATCACAGTAGATGAGCAGCTGTTAGCTTTCAGAGGTCGCTGTCCATTTAGAATGTATATAGCAAATAAGCCTGCAAAATATGGAGTGAAGTTATTCATGGCATGTGATGTAAATTCTAAGTACGTGCTAAATGCCATACCTTATCTTGGTTCCAATACAAACACACCCGCTGGAATTCTTCAAGGTGAATATATAACTACAGAACTTGTAAAACCCTATTTTCATACTGATAGGACAATAACTACAGATAACTGGTTTACATCTTATTCATTGGCTATTGCTTTGAGAGAAAAGAAGCTAAAACTAATTGGAACACTACGCAAGAAGCCATACGTTCCATCAGAAATGCTAGAAACAAAGGACCGACTTGTGAGTTCATCAGCTTTCATTTTTGATAAGGTAACTATTGTTTCATACAAAGTAAAAAGTACCAAGATTGTACTGCTTTTATCAACCCTTCACCCCGATACATCGATCAGTGAGAACACAAAACCAGAAATTATAATGATTTATAATAGAACAAAAGGAGCAGTTGATACATTTGATCAAATGTGTGCTATGTATTCTTGTAGTAGACGCACCAGGCGATGGCCTCTTTGCATCTTTTATGGACTAATAAATGCAGTTACTATTAATGCATTCATACTATATAGCAACTTGAGGTTAGAGCAGGGATTAAAGAAGCTTGAAAGACGAGTTTTCATGCAAGAAGTAGCTTTAAGTCTCGTGAAACCGTGGGCCCAAGAAAGACTGATGAGAGAAAGGATGCCTCGGCAGGTTACTTCTATCATCAAAGATGTTTTCAATATGAATACTCCAGTCATTCCTGCTACCACTGAAGGGGGCCATAAGACAAAGAAAAGGTGTGCCCTATGCCCCCGGAAAACTGATAGGAAAACTAAATCTGTCTGCCTCATTTGCCATCGTCCTATTTGTAATGACCACACCTTTTCCTCATGTCTTGAATGCCAATAAACAAAATTTTCTCCCTTAATGCTGTTCAGTGAGAGTTGTTTTATGTATTTTCTTAAGAACAATGATATTTTATTTTATTTTACATTGTAATAATTTCAGAGAATGCTGCAGTTGTTCTATCAATAAAATTTTTGTAATTATTTAGGAAGAAAAATATCAAAGCATTTTCAGACACTATATAAAAGACTCATAAGTGATAAATATGCTTTAGATGATTTTGATCATTTGAATTATACTTATATGCAATAAAAGATTGCAAAAAAATTTTCATCTGAATTGAAAAAATTTATAAAATTATTTT
>NC_089752.1:63362819-63367819 GCF_040412425.1 Macrobrachium rosenbergii
TAAAAAAATTTTTTTAGTACAACAAAATAATTCTCTTTTTTGTAAACAATAATAACTTTTTGCAAGATGAACATTTTTACAAATAAAAAATTATATTAAACATACGGATATTTAGAAAATATATATCAAGTAACTAACTTGTAATTAAGTCAGTGATTTTATCTCTTAGGTCATTCTTGAACATTTTTCTAATACAGGGGTCCAAATAATACATGACAGGGTTAAGATTAAAATGACAACTGGAAGTAAGCTGGATAATAGCGGACTCCAATAGATTTCTTGAAGAGAAATCTTTCGATCTGGCAATCACTGAACTTTCAGTCCAATTTATCCTGTGAGAGTTTTCATTTAAATGAATGAACATAGCATTGGATGCTTGTCCAGTTTTGACTGAATACTTATGTTGCTTAATACGTACATCTAAATCTTTGCTAGATTGGCCAATATAAAAAGAGGAGCAGTCCAAACATGGAATTTTATATATTATGTTGTTGTTTTCTTTAGGGCTATTTTTATTAACATTCTTTTGAGTGTGTTATAAGAAAAAAAACGAGGTTTACATTAAAAGGTTTTAACAATGATTTTATGTTTTCAAAACCACTAAAATAAGGCAAGCTAAGAATGTTCTTAGGGGTTTCTTTCTTCATGTTACTTTCACTATAAAAATTTTTGTGGGCTTTGTTATAACAAATATCTAGTATATGTGAAGGATAACACAAATCTGTCCCTATTTTTCTTATGTATTCAATTTCTTTATCCAAATACTGGGGACTGACAATGCGCAAGCCTCGTAAAAACATAGAGGAAAAAACTGATATTTTGATGTTAAGATGATGGCCTGAATAAGTTGTTGGTTGGTTTCCTATAAATACTGAATTTACATTGAAATGGTTCTCTATGTATTAAAACATCTAAGAAAGGGAGGCAATTGTCTTTTTCAAATTCTAACGTAAACTTAATGGATAGTACCTGGTTATTCAAATTACAGAGTAAATCATTTACATCAACACCAGCAGGCAAAACAACTAAAATATCGTCAACATGCCTATACCACTTTAAAGGAGTATAAATGATATTAGGTATGTATCGTTTTTCAAAGAATTCCATGTACAAGTTTGAGAGGAGGGGGGATAAAGGGTTGCCCATTGCCATACCAAATATCTGTTGGTAAAATGCACCATTAAATATAAACTTACAATCACAAATGCACAACCTAGTGAGAGAAATTATATGACTTACAGGTAGAGGTAATTCGTGATGGATTAATTCATTACTAAGATACTCTAAAACAGAATCTATAGGGACTTTAGTAAAAAGAGAACAAACATCAAAACTAACGAATCTATCAGTGGGGCAAAAAGTTATTTTGTTTAATTTATCAACTAAATCTAGACAATTATATACGTGAGAATCTGAGATAGTTCCAAGTAACGGAGACAAGAGTTTGGTAATATATTTCGAAAGTTTATATGATAGTGAGCCAACAGTACTGTTAATAGGCCGCATAGGATTGTTTTCTTTGTGTGTTTTTACTAATCCGTACAAGTAAGGTAACGAGGGAAATTTTACCGACAACTGACCTATTAGTTCTTTTTTATCTTTAAGGATTTTTTTCACTGTGCTGTTGAAACTTTTTATGACTTGATCAAGGGGATTTTTTATTAGTTTTTTGTATGTATCATCATCCAGTAGGGCTTGCATACGTGATATGTAGTCAACTTTATCTAAAATTACAATACTATTCGATTTATCAGCTTTTGTGATGTGGATTGTATTGTCTTTTTTAAGGTCGGTCAAGCTTTTCTTATAGCGAGCAGGGAAATTGCTTTCATGCCTAACATTCGCAGCTCCATAAATGATACCTTTAACCATATCAATATGATTTTGAGGAATATCACAATGTTTTTCAAATATACGTAGGGACGACGAATCGTTAAAGCAGAGGGTCTGTTAGATACAAAGAAGGATAAACCATAACCGAGCGCACTCACAACATTTTCACTTATTTGTTTACTTGATAAATTTATAACACAGTCATTGCGTGCAATATTAGTCCAGTCACTGCTGTCAATAAGATTTTTTAGTTTTCTGTCGAGTTTTCTTGTTAGGGCATCTGTAGTCCTACGAAGTTTTCCATAAATTCTTGTTCAGCGAGTCCTTCCAATTATCCGGGATAGAATGATTAAATGAAATTCTGGCTTTTTTTAGTTCCTTAAATTTTTCTTTCTCCTCTTGCTTTGCGGCTGCTATGTGGCGTTTTGACATCATGGCACTGAATTCGTTGAATGGGTGATTGTCATATCTTCTTAAACGGCGTGGTAGCAAGGATTTAGGGAGCACTTGTTCAGACAGACACTTCTTCAGGAACTTGAGTTGAATTCTGGTCGAATGCGCAGCACTCCAGTGTTTCCGTTTCCTTCGTGGATTTTATCTTTATTTATATATTCATCACGTTCCATATTTTCGTGATACATACATACATATATATATATATATATATATATATATATATATATATATATATATATATATATATATATATATATGTGTGTGTGTGTGTACTACATATATATATATATATATATATATATATATATATATATATATATATGTGTGTGTGTGTGTGTGTGTGTGTGTGTGTGTGTGTGTGTGTGTGTGTGTGTGTGTATGTATGTATATATACATAGTAAACGGGATAAAAAAAATTGCCCCTGTGGAAAGTGTAGGCCTACCGTGTTCTCAACCCCTCCTAAAATTTCAGTTTCTATTCTTAAGAAACTATAACAAAAGCACTGCGTTTTCGTGACGGCTGTGTCCATTATCATGTAATTATTATGAAGCACAATGAGTTTTTTTAAACACAAAAAGTACTCTAAATGCAAAATAATCGAACATTCCACTTGGGCAGACAGAAGCAAAATAAAAACATGATATACGTCATCCGTTAGACGACCCAGTCCGTCATAGCTCTCTCTCTCTCTCTCTCTCTCTCTCTCTCTCTCTCTCTCTCTCTCTCTCTCTCTCTTTCATGTTTGAGCTGTTTATTGTCTACCCATGTCATATATTTCTTTCTAATTTAATTCAAGTTTCTTGACGACATTGAACTTTAGGTCACTGACCATCTGCTATATAAATGAAAGTGATTTCTATTTATTCTTCGCAAAATCCAGTAAATAAATAAATCAGTAAATATGTGGAACTTCTCTGCAAAAATGACCAGCATAAGTGAAGTTTAAGAAAATTGTCAAAACTTTACAAAAAGCTTCAGATAACCTATCCCTTACACTGCCAGTTTCTAAGGGATTAAATTAGTTTTCTTAGGGTTCGTGGGTCGAAGTTTAACTTCGTATAATCGCGAGACCGTCATTCGAGCTAAAATTTCTTGCCTGAAGAAAATGAATTTTTCTTAAATCAAGAAAGGTTTATTTTGCGATTTATTTATCATTTAGTTTAGAGATGACTGTCATATTTTCGAGAAGGTAACAGGTGTTTTGTATACGAAATTTAAAATTAGTATCTTCGGCAATACAAGAGCAAAATTTCTCCAATGCTTGCATCTGTACGCACTGATATTTTGTGTATCTGTTCAGCTGGTTCAGCCATCACTATAAGACATTAATAGTGACATGAATTTTATGATATATCAGCACTGAAAGAATTAAGAAAAACTCAGTTTTATCAATGTAACTCGTCTATAACACGCAGGGAACAAAGGCAAATTTGTAGGGGTGTTACGCAAGTCGTAACACCACAGAGACGAGAGCGCCTTAGAGGAACGTCAAAGGTAACGTCAGCCACGGTAATAACATTACGACCTGCCAATCACTTTTTGTCTGCAAAGACAGGAAGAGAACGAAGCAGTAAAGATCAGCAGACCAGCAACAGAAACTGGGGCAATAAAACGGACCGTAGGTTTGCCAAAGAACTGCGCCTGGAATTGCGTCATTTTGGGACATTCCTACAGGAAATTCTTCAGCGTCTAAGATGTGTTTGTTTATGGCACTTCCGATGATTTTTGAATGAGTGTAACTGTAGCTGGGAATTTAGATAAAGCAAGTAGATGGAAAAATATCTCCTTTACGCATACAGTTTGAGTCACAAACACCACACACATGAAATATAATATATATATATATATATATATATATATATATATATATATATATATATATATATATATATATATATATATATATATATATATATATATATATATATACATACACACATACATATATATACATATACATATTATATATATATATATATATATATATATATATATATATATATATATATATATATATATATATATATATATATATATATATATATAATATGTATATGTATATATATATATATTTGTGTGTGTGTGTGTAAAATCTACTGGTCACTTTATACCAGATATTTAAGTCGTATTATTAGCTAAAATGCCCTCTTAACTTCTTGAATTCTTTATATTTGGGAAAGTGCCCAGTAGAGCCTACATATATTTCATCCTAAAACGCAATAAACGAATAAATACTTTACTAGGATGGTGAAGTTGGGTCTATTCCAGCTCTAGTAAATGTATCTGAGACAAACACACAGAATTACAGTTACATGACGTCAAATTCCTGCATAATCTTCCAAGACCAATTACTCACCTCGTGTACACCTAACAATAACCTCATTATAAGCAGACCTGACCAAGTTGCGTCGAAGCTGCGTCCATTAACCTGTTAATCAATTAATCCATTAACCTCAGCAGAGATTAATGGCAGATGCCAAGTCAACTGACACATGTTATCTTCTTCAACAGACCGCCGTGTTTGTTCTGCTATCAAGGCCAGGCGTCATTTTAATTCAGAGATAATTTTGACATACATTAAAATCTCATCGTGAGCTTGAATTTGTTGCGCTGGAGATAATTTGCTTGAGGTTTACGTTAACTTATACCTAAAATTCCCGTCTGTTATTTAATTTCTTTCTTTTTTGGCACGCGAAAATGATCATTTAAA
>NC_089752.1:63372819-63380319 GCF_040412425.1 Macrobrachium rosenbergii
TTCACTGTGCGCACTTCAACACGATCCTTTAAGATACTACCAATGTTTTCACACACATTAAGGTCAGGGGAGCTACCTGGAAATTCACTTGATGAGAAGAAATCGATACCACCGTTTCGAAGCAGCTCTTGTGTCTGAAGAGCCTTGAAGCATGGTGCCTTACTATGCAAAAATGTGACTTCTTCAACAGATAACACATTTTCAGGATCTTTGAGGAAAGGAAATACTCCACCGGTAAGCACAGTTTCTCTGAAGTATTCGCCATTCCATAACTGTCCTTTTTCTTTGATGATCCACATTAACTGTTTGGCTGTGAAACAGAGAAAAATTCCCAGACATTCAGGAAATTTTACAACTTGGTGATAGCGCACATCATTGCTGATATCATCCAACTTTGCAGCCCAAATGATGTCATTTTTATGATTTGGCTTCCTGACTGTGTAAATGAAGAATTCATCTGATATGGCAACATGGGGAAAGTCAGCTTCATCCAAATCTTTAAGAAATGAACCACAAAACCTGCACGGTCTTCTCTCTGTTGCTGAGTGATGTTGGGCTTGCTGATAACATGAAATGGCTTGATAACAGATTTTATCAACTCACGATATACAGCACTATAACTTCTCTTCTTTCCCCTTTTTGTTTCTAGTTCAAGTGCCAATTTACATAAAGACTTTCTTGGTCTACCCACTGCCTCAGCTATGTTTTGACTCCTGAGAAAGGACTTCAGGCCTTCCAAGATTCTCACTCTTTTCGCGATGACAATCACATGGATTTTTGTTCCAGTTTGTTTTAACAAAGGATTCATCTCTTTTAATGGATTTAGCTATTCAGGAACGTGAAATTAAGGATGCGCCAACATCCCTGGCCTCTCTGAAGGTTATAGCCCAGATTCGGTCAATCCATCTGATTTCCTCTGAGTCGTTAGCCATGGCTGTATCTAACTCCGTCACTCAGTCTGAAAATACAAGAAATATAAAATGAAAAATAGCTTAACAGAAACTTAAAATAATGTACTTGGAGATAGGCTACAGCAGAAAACTTCATAACTTTCCATTTGTTCTGTGGAGGGGGGCTCTAATTTCGAAACACCCGATATATATATACTATATTGCTGTATTACAGTAAAAGACATTCATATATATATACATACATACATATATATATATATATATATATATATATATATATATATATATATATATATATATATATATATATATAATGTAATTGTAATAGCCACAATGCCCTCTTCTCGTGGTCAGGTCGTCAACGTGACTTCCTTGTGATTATGGTGACACGGGTTCGTTTCCCGCTACCAGACATCACAACCCCTTTAATTTCTTGCACTTGGATCTCAAGACTTTGTAGTGAGAAGTGTATAAAAAAAAAAGCGCAAAGAATTCGAGAAGTTAAGAGGGCATTCTGTCTATTACAATTACATATGTATCTGGTAAAAAGTGACCAGTAGATTCTATATATATATATATATATATATATATATATATATATATATATATATATATATATATATATATATATATATATATATATATATATATATATATATATGTGTGTGTGTGTGTGTGTGTGTGTGTGTGTGTGTGTGTGTGTGTATATATATACATATATATATATATATATATATATATATATATATATATATATATATATATATAAATTTGTTTGTGTATACATGTACATATGCAATGCAACCAGGTAAAAAATCATTCTAGTTCTCTTTGAAATATTATGAAAACCCTGAGCAAAGGAAAGTAAGTGGAAAAGTAAAAGCTGTTCTAATTAAAAAAGAAAGCGATGTTCCCAGAGAAGTACTAAAAGTCCCCAAAAGTCTTAACAATAATCTCCCTGAGAAAAGAAAAATTAAAATGGTTATTAAAAGTTCTTTCATTGGATCTCATTATGCAAGGGCTTCGTGCAGCACATTCTCTCTCTCTCTCTCTCTCTCTCTCTCTCTCTCTCTCTCTCTCTCTCTCTCTCTCTCTCTCTCTCTTTCTGTTTCTGCGTTTAAATTATATGTTTAAACTGCATCTCTACCTACTTAGCATAACTACCCATCTATCTATCTATCTGTCTGTGTATCTATCAATATATATATATATATATATATATATATATATATATATATATATATATATATATATATATATATATATATATATACATATACATATATACGTATTGTATATATATGCTTTTCGGGCAAAGTTTTTCTTGTTTGCAGATTTCGTTGAATTTTATGGCTTTTTGATTGTTGATGAACTTCTTATTAGTTTGATAATATTTTTAGAGTCTTCTACGTTTTTCCAAGATTAGCTCTGTTCCATTTACTGAGAAACACAACACCACAGCTGTTCCGTCACGCGTCGTGAACTCTTCAGCGTGTATAATCTGGACATTGCTGTTTTTGATTAAGCTGGCTTTATGCCAGCACGGGCTCTTGTTCATAGAGCAGCCCGTTTATCTAGACATAGCGTCCTGTTGTTTTGTTAGTGTGAGGGCGGATATGTAGCGTCCAAAACAATAATAATACAATAAATCACATTGCAATAACAGTAAGTAAAATATAGACAATTTTAATTTATTTACAGTTATGACAAGTTACAATATAATAAAATTCATTATAAATACATAATTTACGTTGTGAAAAATAATTAAAACATAAACCACGTGTTCCGGTCCTGGTGGCAACAAAGAAACCAAAAACAGAAATTAGGGCATGCGGATGACGGGGATAGGAGGGTGGAGGTGGGAGGGGCGGGGGAGAAAGCTAGTGATTTTAAGGTGTTGTTGCCGTTGTTATGGTTGTTTCTTATGTCAGCAATATATGTTGCAGGGCGTCTGGAAGATGGGAGTGATCTTTCCGCTTCTAGTCGTCTGTTCAATGTTGGTTTTTGCAATAAAATGCAAAGAGATTCCGCTACAATTAATCCATGGCGACTATGTTCTGCGTAGATGATATCCGTATTCTCCACTAGCTCTTGTGTCATAGGTTTGCGGTTGTGATGGTCTATGTAGTGTTGGTGAATAGATCCATTATTTCGATGGGTCTGTAGGCGTCTTTTTAGTGTGTTGGAAGCAGGACCCACATATAAGTGAGTCCTGGGTGGAAGTGTGACCAACATGCGTTTTTTCTGAGGACTGGCACATCCTCTCTGGGCAAGTAAAGAGGTAGCCTACACGACGTTGGTACTGTCTTCTTTGTTCGGAAGACAACACCAACCCCGTTTAGTGCAGCAGATTGCTGTAAAAATCGTTCAGATAGTGAAACAAGCATGAAATTTGGCACAAACATTCCTAAGACTACGCTCTCTTAGAAAAGGGCGCTGGCCACCTGAAAATCCAAGATGCCGGCTATTTTTCAAAATGGCCGCCATCTATGTTGAGATTCACTGGTTTGGGAGCATCTATTGGATGGAATATGCCCTCTTTTTTTTTTTTTTTTAAACCTCGACTTTTAGGTTATAAAAATGTTCCATACCACACATTTTATTGAAAACCCTTACTAAATGAATTGTAACCAAGATGGCGTACAAAATGGTTGCCATAAAAGTTTTTCTATCCACAGCGCTAGCAGAACATAGAGACCAACTGTTTTTATTTAATGGTATATTCATGTGATCAGACAGTTTAACTAATATGCTATTTTCAACTGAAATAGTAATGGTATGGTCACATACAACATTGTGTCTAAGACTGTAACCATAAAAAGAAAAGAAGAGAAATACGGACTAAACGCAACCAATCTATGTATAGGTCTCTCAACCTACACCTTTGAAAAATTCGAGGATAAGAAGGTAGGCATAGCATGACACGTTGGATGCTCAAGCTAGATTATCTACTGAAGAGAGGGCAATATTTATCTAGACTTCACATTTGCAAGTGCACAGAGCTGTGCAGGAAGACCCAGCTTGTAGCACTTGCACCTTTCCCGACAGCCTGCTTTGCATCCACATTTGGTAAGCTGTTGGCAACTCTTGGCTAAGGGCGAGTTGGTTGTCCAGAGGACTTGCCATGCTTCACCAGACTTTTGCCATCCCCACTCAGCAGGGTTCTCTGGCTGTGGCTGACACTGGGTGGCCTGCCCCACACACAACCAGCCTGGTACGCAGCACGCTTGGTGTGTTGGAGGAGAGCTCCCTGGTTGGTGGAATGGCCTCATATGCCCTTTGTTTTCTGGCAAACATATCAAGTCTAGCCTCATCCACAGTGCCAGCAGTGCTGGATCTTTCATACATAAGTATGACAAACCTCTCCAGGACCTTCAGGTCACTCTCTTCCACTCTGAGAGGGTAGTGACTCAGTTTGGAGAACACAGTGAGGCCTCTGGAAAGATGTTCCATGTCTGCCAGGCGGTCTTCTTGCCCTTGCTCCGGAAGGCTGACACTGTATCACAGCCTGTGAACGCATGGAAGAAGAGCATGCCATTCACCTTCTCCTGGCCCAGAGAGTTGCACAGGTCATGCACAGCAATCCAGCGCAGGCTCTGGCCTTGGCCAAATGCCACCCATAGCTTCTCTAGCCCTAGATTGTGGAGAGTGGAGAAAGCACTGACTGCAACGACAAGAACATCTGTGTCATTTGCTTTAACCGTGATGGTCTTGGCTCCATGTTCTGTGGCATATTTGGCATGGAGAAAGATGCGGGTGTCAGCTTCCTCATGAGAGCACTTTTCCAGTCCCTGAAGACTAGCCTCATGAGTGCTGAGGACAGCAGACCCTTTCGTGGCAATGACAACATTTGTGGCAGACATCTGGGCAACTTTGTCTGCCAGGAACTGGAACAACTCTGTCTTGTTGGCATCGTGTCTTAGGAAATTGCGCCAGTAGGATGGAATTGTGTTCTTGTCTGTCACCTTGCGCCTTCCTCCTTGACCACGTTGGAGCCTGGTCTCAGCTTTGAGGCTGGATGTATTGTATACATCAAATACAAGATGTGATGATGTGTACTTGCTGCTATAGGATTGTATCACAGGCAAGAAGTCGCAAAGTGCATAGCCCTCAAAGGTCTTTCCTTTCTTTGGTGGCAAGGCATGGACCAAAGCTGATCCATCTACAATGAGGACATCAGTCTTTGGTTCTTTGTCTTCTAGTGTAACATGACTCTCCAGGACCGAGGTCAGCTGAGCCTTCTGACATGTGTACAGCCTACCACCCTCACTAAGGGAAGCTGGGAATGTTTGATTCTCGTGCTGGAAGAATTCCTGCAGATCACATTCACGGCTCTGACAGGATATAAATAGCTTTGAGAAAAGCTGGCAATCCTCCTTCAGAAGTTTCTGCTTTGACTGTTCTACAGGAGCAGCTTCTTGCCTGAAGAAGTCAGTTCTGTTCTTCTTTATCGGCTCATAGAAGGAGACTGCATTGTTTGCCAAAGAGTCTGAAAACTTCTGAAATTTAGTGTGGCCTCTGTCAAGGTGTGTCTGTAGAAGTTCTGCTGAGCTGGGGTGGGCAATGTCTTTGTTGTCAATGGAATACAGATCCTGGCTCTCTTCCTGAAAAGGACTTCCCAAGTGTTGCAAAGCCAATGACAGCTTGCTGACTCTCTCCAAGAATGTCTTCTGCGCATGAGGTGTTTGTTCATGGTGTGTTGTCTGCTCATTAGACTCCTTACTTTGAACCTCTGTTTCGTATGCAGACACCAAGCGGATGATCTCTGGGCCAGCCACCATCCATCTTCTGAGTGCTGACGGATCTTCAGTCAGCCCAATGGCTCCGCCATCAGCCTTTATAAAGGCATTGGTCTGCTCATGAGCTTGGTCAAGAGCCATTGCTGAGAACTGGTGACTGGTCTTGTGCACAACAAAGTTGCCAGCCTTGAACTCCTTGTGCAACTCTGGGTGTGAACTCTCTAGGGTAAGCATGTCCCTGAGGTGAATAGGCAGCCAACGAGCATAGTTTGTATTATTGTTGGAAAAGAAGTAGGGTATCAGCTCATGCAATGCCTGGCAGTAGAGGACAAAATTGGCCTCACGGAAGGACCTGATCAGTAGGAATATCACAAGTTCCATAGACAACACCATGTGCCAGAAGTGGAACTGTGGACTCTGCTGTCTTCGAAGGTCACACCACTCCTCAAACTCTAATGCCTGCTCATTGTTGTTTGCTTTCTCAGCACAGTAGTCAGTGTATGCTGTCCTCAGGAGTTTGTACAAACTAGAGGCTGTAACCTGGTGCATCTGCCGTGTCCTGGTTACACTTGCAGCTGACAGGAAGGATTCTGCAGTTCCAGATGAAGCAACTCCTGCCTCCACCAGAGCTCCTGTCCAACCACTGCCATGAAGAAGAGTACCAAGAGATGTCATTGCTGCCATCTCAATGTGCAGACCACCAAACATTACCAGATACTTGTCTTCGCCATACTGATCAGGCCACTGCCACTGCACCTGCTTTGCTACGGCATAGATTGGCTGATCAGCTGTGATTATGGGTATCTGGCCAGGGTTCAGAAAATCAGTGACATCCTGCACTTTCTGCATCACGTGTTTGATCGTAGCAACAGAATGAGCCTGATCACGCAGGAGAGGAAGCAATGAAGTTATGGTTACTTCAAATTCTGGGCTTCTCTTCATTGAAGCGTGATGAGCTGACCACGTCAGATTCACTGCATCATCTATTTCCTGGGTGACTATGACCTTGTCTAGCCACTGATACTCCAGTGCAAGCTGTGGCCCCAAGATATCTGTGGGTGGCTTTGGTATTGCAGTGTTTGGTGGCACAGGGTTCTTTGTTTGAAAGGAAGCTGGTGAGATGTTTGTGAATGTGTCCGGCAATTCAGGCACCGACCTCACTTTCTCAGGTGCAAACTTTAGTTGCTGTCTTTCCTGTCCAGTGTTCTCCTTGGTGGGGTGCTGAAATATGGAGATGCTAGTTCCATGGAAGGAGGTAGTGGCAGTAGTTGCAGATGGGTTGTGGTCGATGTTGTCCATCACTGCAGTGGTGAACAACCCTTTTCGCAGTACTGGGGACAGACCACACCCTCCTCCACATATTTGCTAACTGTGGCATCTCCTAACTGTGCAGAGACCTCCAGTACTCTGTCATAAGAGATACTGAGGCCATACTGATGTAGCATTTCAACCTGGTTTCTCTTCCTGGTTTTAGCATAGACTGAGAGTCCCATGTAGACTGGGAATGGTGTTTCTCTGTCTTTGGAGTGTCTATGAGTTGTTGCTCCCTCTTTGTATCGGGAGTAGCAGTTGAACTGCATGAGCTGTGCAATGGCCTGGTCTGACTTTGATGCTCCAAATCGTAACTGTGACTTGATGTCAGCCCCATGCTCAACCATCCCTACAAACTGGAGCAGGAGAGGAGGCACAGAATTTCGTACACAAGCCTCAGAAAATGTGCCATCAAACCGTGACTGATGATCAAGTATAGACTTTCTGAGAATATTTGCTGCTTTAGCAATGATAACTGCCTCTGAAAGATCAGATGATTGAGCAAGTGCTTTTCCCACATCCTTTTGAAATGCAAGTAA
>NC_089752.1:63385319-63410319 GCF_040412425.1 Macrobrachium rosenbergii
AACAGTTATGGTAATGGAGTGATGCCCTTTTACTTTAGTATATTTCTTGTTTAAATGTGGATACCTCACACTTGTTTCTATAAACTTTATTGATAATTCTTTTATGGGATCACTGTTGCCTTTAAGAGTACTCAGACATATTTTTATTGTTATGAGAGTTCAGGTATCTGCCTGAAGTGAGGTAAATTTTTGAATTCTATGATTAGTAGTATAATAACCAGGTACATGGAACACTTTGTGACTATATATATATATATATATATATATATATATATATATATATATATATATATATATATATATATATATATATATATATATATATATATATATTGTCACAAAGTGTTCCAAGTACCTGATTATTACACTACTAATCACAAAATTCAAAAATCAAAAATTTACCTCACTTCAGCCAGACACCTGAGCTCTCATAACAATAAAAAATACGACTGAGCACTCTAAAGGCAACAGTGATCCTTATAAGAATTATAAACAAATTTATAAAAACCAATGTGAGGTATCCACATTTAAACAAGAAATATACTAAAGTAAAAGGGCATCACTCCATTACTGTAACTGTCTCCCTAAGTTTGAGTCACTTCAGCAAAACTAAAGGAACAAAACATCTATCTCCATTCCTACCACTAGTGGTTAATAAATTTACATATATATATATATATATATATATATATATATATATATATATATATATATATATATATATATATATATATATATATATATATATATATATATATTATTATGATTAGCAAGAATTCGCTAGCAAATTGCCTCCCCCTCCTTTGGTGTTGTTGGTTGTTCTGTTGTGTTTCATTTACTGCCAGCCGGCCGATCGATAGACCATCTGTCTATCGACTTAAAACCAAGGGTTTAAAAGATTAAAGGCGCTCCCATTTTTTATAAAGATCTTTCCTTCGAGGCAAAAGTAATCTGGCTTGGGTGTTTCTCCTACAGGCCAAAACCTCCCCTGGGCAGCAGGTGCAATGAGTCAAAGCATCTGTGTTGGGCGCACCCCTGCCCCATAGGGAGGGATAAAAGCAGAAACCCACGAGGTCGACACACACACGCGGGCTGGAAGATATGGAATGAAGACGTCCTCAACCTGGCCCCATCGATGCCCTTGCATCCTAACCACGTGGCCCTTTCCAAAGTATACTTCTCCTCGTGCCCTTCGACCGTATTCCTCGAGCCCACACGCCATTGCTTGGAGTTTCGAGGAGTCCCCATCGCCTTGCCCCTTTACGGAAGCCTTGCATCTCACCACGTGGAAGAAACTCGTCCTCGGAAATCGCAAGTCATCCACGGACTGCCTTCTACGCGCCCTCGGAAAATCTGCTAAGGTAAAGTGCCCTGGAAGAGCCCCATTTCAGTCACGCTTTTGTCTCGTAATATTTTCTTAAAGAGAAAGCCAGAAATCTCCCTTGTCTAATGTCCGTGCGCCTCTTGCATCGGCATTATTAATTCTTTATTACTCCTTTGGCACCCTCAGTGCAGCTTCAAATTCATTATTCTTTTGTCTATTTTCATTACTGGCGTATAATGTGCATATCTCTCATTTCAGAGGGATCCTATTTCGTGGAAGCTTCTCGGACTGTGTCTGGAATCCCCCAGTTTCATTCAATCCCGTAGGAATCTCCTTCAGGATAGTAATCTACTTGAGTTCCTCTTTCCCGTACTGATATCATTTATGTAAATACACTCCTTTAAATTTGCCCACGTGTTTTACGTAATATTTCCCTAAGTAACAAGAGCCCTATGCTCGTATGAAATTCTCCTTTGTTTTCCTCTTTTTTTTACGTTTTCCTGTACCCACGAAGTCAGAATCACAAGGCTAAATTACCTTAAATCGTTGCTGCCTGTCTCACAGAGCATATTTCCAACTAAAACCACGGAAAAACGTAAAAATGGCGACCTGGCCATAGATCTCGTTTTGCAGTTGCAGTTCCCCTAGTGTTGCTTTATTGCATTTGCAACTTGCCAGATCAGCTATTAGCAAAGCTAAGCTGGGTACGAGACAATTACGAACCTTATGTGTAAAACCAGCACACAGATCCAGAAAATTCCACGTAAGTAATGTGTTTATCTTAGCAAAACCTTTTACAATCGTGACTGTTCCTAGGAATTAGAAATAGGGACGCATGTAATCACTGAGAGAAAAGAACCGCCGTATTAGATTCGTTAATGCATGCCTTTCAGGATAGGTAGTTAGGAAATAACCAGTGCTAACCATCCTTTGCTTCGAGGAATAGTGCGAAATTCCTCTGTGTTAAAATCCTTGCCATATCTTTTGCTTCGAGGAATAGTGCGAAAATTCCTGTGTTAAAATCTTTGCCATATCCTTGCCTCGAGGAATAGTGCGAAAGAAATTCCTCTGTGATAACTTTTACTTCGCATTTCGAATTAGCGAACTGTTATTTAGGCGCGAATAAAATTCCCACGTGGGACACGACGAAGTCAGCTTGCATTGCTGAAAATTCTCTCAGTGTAGTTAGAATTCGAGTTAGGTGTTAGGAAAGCGAAATTTAAACTCCGCTTATAGGGAAAATTACTGGGCCGTTGTACTGTTATCCTCTCAGACAGCTGGGAAATTCCCCGGAATCCCAGACGGTCTATACATATACGGGTTCATTCACCCAGAATCTAAAAATACCTCCGGTGTTGGCCAAACGACCTGCACCCCCACCCCGCCCATGCCCGCGTGTGTAGCATTTTTTTTTCCCCATTCATTTCCCAGCATACATTTTTTCTTTGTGTTTCCCGTTAGTAATTTCTAAGTCCTAAAGGGACGAATCGTAATTCAAGTCCTAAGTGACTCCTAAAGTTCTACGTCGCACGTGGCGAGAATTCCTCCAAATTCCACAAATTCCAAGTCCTAAGTGACTCCTAAAATTCTACGTCGACGCGTGGCAAGAATTTCTCCAAATTCCAGTCCTCAGAGACTCCTAAAATTCTACGTAAACGTGGCGAGAATTTCTCCAAATTCCAGTCCTCAGAGACTCCTAAAATTCTACGTCGACGTGGCGAGAATTCCTCCAAATTCCAGTCCTCAGAGACTCCTAAAATTCTACGTCATGACGTGGCGAGAATTTCTCCAAATTCCAGTCCTTAGAGACTCCTAAAATTCTACGTCGCATGTGGCGAGAATTTCTCCAAATTCCAGTCCTCAGAGACTCCTAAAATTCTACGTCGCACGTGGCGAGAATTCCTCCAAACTCCAGTCCTCAGAGACTGCTAAAATTCTACGTCGCACGTGGCGAGAATTTCTCCAAATTCCAGTCCTCAGAGACTCATACAAAAATTCTACGTCGCACGTGGCGAGAATTTCTCATTCCATGGGAACCCAAAATTAAGTCCTTTTGAGACATTATATAGTGTAGTTCACACACATCTAAGCCCTTATGGGACTGATCATTCTAGTTCGTTAGAACAACTCCTTAACTTCACGCTACAGCCGGCCAAGTCCGAGCGTGACAAAATCCAACTACGTCTTCCGAGACGCATATTAGAATTCGTTCGCCAAGAACAACCACGTCTTTCCAAGACAAATCCAATTTTAACAAAAAGTCTTCTCAGACATATCATATACCCATTATTTCAAGATGGCTAATACCAGGGCCCAACAAAACGAGGATTTCAAATTCTACATGTCCGCTGGGAAGGACATGGGACTATCGGGGCAAGATCTGAGAGCATGGGTTCAAGAGCGAGTGGACGATGCCAAGGCGGAGAGAGCAAGAGAACGTGAGGAGAGAGAGAGAGACAGAATTGCCCAAGAGCAGGAGAGAGAGAGAGAACGCGCCCATGAGCTCCAGGTGCTAGAACGACAGCACGCCACCCCCCCGCCCCCTGCTGCGGGAATGAGTGCCCTCAGCCAAGCTCACTCGTTCATGCCAAAATGGACGGAGTCCGGGCCTGAAGTATGGCTTGAAAGGGCCGAACGAGTCCTGGAGTGCTGCGATCTCTCCCCCGCGGAACTCTCCCTTGTTCTCACTAAATTCCTGGGCGGAAAGGCCCTCGTTGCCTACCACGCCCTTTCAGCAGAAGATAGGGAAACTGGGAAGCCCGTCGCCAAGCAGTCACGAAGGCGTGCGAGATTACCCCAGCGGTGGAGGAGACGTTGGAGAGCAGCCCAGAGAAGCAGGCCAGACTTGGTCCGATTGGGCGTACCATTCGGAGCGGGCGCTGACAAAATGGCTCGATTCGAAGGAGACACTAACACCGCCGAGGTACTCGAGCGGTTTAATTCGAGCATTTCCTGCGCCACGCCCCTCCTGCCCTCGCCACTCATATAGTGGAAAAAGCCCCAGCAACACTCACCGAGTGTTGCCGAATAGCAGATATGTGGGAAACTCACCACCCTCAAGAAGGATCCATGGGGCGGAAGATAAATCCCACGTCCCTCCTCGGAGGTTCAAATTCCCACAAAAATGGGAACTCGGGCAAGCCCCTAAGTTGCCATTATTGCAAGAAAACGGGGCATTCCTCCGAACAGTGCCGGAACAAGAAACCGGCTCCTCTCTCTCCCGGAAAACCGACAAATAACTCGCCTGCGCCCTCCACAGGGGCAGAGCGGAAAGACTTTAGCCAGACCTTTTGCACGGCGTGCAAGGTCTATGGCCATTCTCCCGCATGGGCAAAATGCCCACGCAATAATAAAGTAAATACTCCCACCGTCGCCTTGGCCGTCACAGATCCCAAGTCATTAGGCCCTCCCGACGAAGGGCCTGTATACGTGGCCCCTCCACGAGGTAGCGAGCCCGCGCGCCGAGTCACTGCATTCGAGGACTCGGGCTCACAAATCTCCCTCATCCGAAGGGACAGAGTTCCCTACGGAGCTATCATCAATAGACGAAAACTCGTCACGATCGAGGGAATAAATCAGTTTAAAATGATACTCCCTACGGTCCAATTGAGAGTCACAAGACCTCACCAATCCAAAATCTGCAATCTTGCAGTAGCAAGCCATCTCCCGGAGGCTATGACGTCATCCTGGGACAGGACTTTCAGTCCCCACCGAAATCACGACAATCTAGGGGTCCCCATTCCCGAATCATTCATGGCGCGCGAGTAATCCTCCCCGCTTCTCCCTCAGCCAAGACTGGCGCCCCTGGGTACCAGGAGGACGTGCAGTCCCCACCAGTGCCACCTGAGTACGATGTACAGTGGCCCCTCGATCGGTTCCCGATCCAATTCCAGTGCCCGGCCCTGCCTCAGTGCCAGTGCCAGGGCCCCAATCAGATCTCCCTTCAGGAGATGCCAAATTCCTGCCGGTGCCACTTGCATGCCCCGAGCAGGGCCAAGCTTCGTCCGTCCTGACCGACGAGCCCAAGAAACCTCTGATAGCGCCTGCCTCTGCCCCTAGTGCCAGCGCCAGAGCGCTACATCGATCTCCATTCACGGGATCCAACTCAGGACCCCCTCTCCCCCGGCCTGGCACCGCTACCAGCGTCGGTCAGAGAGACGGTTCCTCCCGACCACCGCAGAAGCTCACCTGCAGGTGCGGCCTCGCAACCCATGCCTGAGCTGGTCATCGATACCTGCGAGCCGCTCACGCCACCCCCGACCGCCTTCTCTCTGCCTCAGCCCGTCGCCGACGTAATTGCAAGTCAGGATTCTGCCATATCTCCCTTGGCCGATGAACTACAAGAGCTGCGACGGATCATGGTAGAACCCGCACGGAACCCTCCTGCGTCAGTGGTCACATCAGCAGGCCCAGGTGGTACTCCGTGCCGCCCTCCGGTCGCGGGCCCTCCGCTTCCCCGGCCGAGGACGACTGTCCCATTGAGAAAGGCTCGAGGCGAAATTACCACGGGCGTGGGACATTCCAGGTAATTTACAAAGAGCTCTAGAGCTCCCCATGGCACCTGTGCCACCATTTCATTTTTCGAAGGTCTTGGCACCCCTAATCCAGAAGGGGATGTCAGACCCTCCTCTATCTTCTTCCGTTCCTCAGGAACTGCTATCTCTTACCATCCTCTACTAATCTTCCCTTAAATTATCCCCACAAGAGGCAATTAAATACGGGATACCATTCCCCACACAATATATAAATCATTAAGAATAACAGAGTGAGAAGTGGCACGCCCTTGCGCCCATACCTTGGCACCGGGCGTGCGTGTCAGCCCCTCCTGAAGGAGTCGCGCCCTTCGGGTGCACTTTTCTCGCCCTGGGACTGAAAGGATAGTCCGGGCCGTAATTTATAGGCGTAGGACGAGAAATTCCCGCCTAACACAATAAAACCCTCCCTCTTTTTCCCTTAGTTCTTCTGCCAATATAATTTAATTTCTTTTAGTCATTTATTTATCTTTAATTTTAATGAATCGCGAGTCATAAACTCTTGCCCTTGTGATTTAAATGCCCCTTTTGTAAGCTCTGAGGGACGTGTCCCGCCTTTCATATGCGGTCAAGTTTCATTCGTACCGTCTTGGTAATTTTCCTTTTGTTATTATTATCCCTTTTCCCCCTTCCAAGATCGCTGTTTGTCCTACCCCACATCTTTTGTCTGCTCGCCCCGTCATAACATTGAGTAGGCAGTGGACGCATAAAATTAGCGTAGTTTAAGGTTAGCGAATTAAAACCTCGCGAATACTCTTGCCCGCATACGGCTGTCAAAACGTGTGGGGCCGGCTAACAAAGTACATTAAAACGAAGATAAATTATCAATGCGAATATGTATAGTCATTACAGTATCGCGTAAAAGGGGATGTCATTTACAAAAATAAACGCTGTTTTTCATTTACACAGCCTCTTCAAGGCAGATTGTACTAACCGCATGCATTTTATCTAAAATTAAGTAACCGTGTATTTTAATTCTTGAACAATAGCCTTTCTTTTCATTTGTTGGCCATAGCCTCATATACGTGGTCCTATAATCTTAATTAATTCACAATTGTTCGAGTCACATTATAAAGTTACCAGTGGGTAACCAAATCTAAAGTAATTATTCTTTTGCAAGTGTTTAAACCACTTTGCGTTCTGTTAACGAAAATTGTCCCAATGTGTTATTAAAAGTAACGTCACAGATTCATAAAACCCTTAGGAGTAAAGTTCATTGCAAGGCAGAATGTAGAGTAACGTAAAGCATTTGCCGCTCATTCTTGAATATCGATGTACACACCCGAAGGAGGTATGTACATCATCTTGTATGGGGAGGTATTATGATTAGCAAGAATTCGCTAGCAAATTGCCTCCCCCCCCCTCCTTTGTTGTTGTTGGTTGTTCTGTTGTGTTTCATTTACTGCCAGCCGGCCGATCGATAGACCATCTGTCTATCGACTTAAAACCAAGGGTTTAAAAGATTAAAGGCGCTCCCATTTTTTATAAAGATCTTTCCTTCGAGGCAAAAGTAATCTGGCTTGGGTGTTTCTCCTACAGGCCAAAACCTCCCCTGCGGGCAGCAGGTGCAATGAGTCAAAGCATCTGTGTTGGACGCACCCCCTGCCCCATAGGAGGGGATAAAAAGCAGAAACCCACGAGGTCGACACACACACGCGGGCTGGAAGATATGGAATGAAGACGTCCTCAACCTGGCCCCATCGATGCCCTTGCATCCTAACCACGTGGCCCTTTCCAAAGTATACTTCTCCTCGTGCCCTTCGACCGTATTCCTCGAGCCCACACGCCATTGCTTGGAGTTTCGAGGAGTCCCCATCACCTTGCCCCTTTACGGAAGCCTTGCATCTCACCACGTGGAAGAAACTCGTCCTCGGAAATCGCAAGTCATCCATGGACTGCCTTCTACGCGCCCTCGGAAAATCTGCTAAGGTAAAGTGCCCTGGAAGAGCCCCATTTCAGTCACGCTTTTGTCTCGTAATATTTTCTTAAAGAGAAAGCCAGAAATCTCCCTTGTCTAATGTCCGTGCGCCTCTTGCATCGGCAGTATTAATTCTTTATTACTCCTTTGGCACCCTCAGTGCAGCTTCGAATTCATTATTCTTTTGTCTATTTTCATTACTGGCGTATAATGTGCATATCTCTCATTTCAGAGGGATCCTATTTCGTGGAAGCTTCTCGGACTGTGTCTGGAATCCCCCAGTTTCATTCAATCCCGTAGGAATCTCCTTCAGGATAGTAATCTACTTGAGTTCCTCTTTCCCGTACTGATATCATTTATGTAAATACACTCCTTTAAATTTGCCCACGTGTTTTACGTAATATTTCCCTCAGTAACAAGAGCCCTATGCTCGTATGAAATTCTCCTTTGTTTTCCTCTTTTTTTACGTTTTCCTGTACCCACGAAGTCAGAATCACAAGGCTAAATTACCTTAAATCGTTGCTGCCTGTCTCAGAGCATATTTCCAACTAAAACCACGGAAAAACGTAAATATATATATATATATATATATATATATATATATATATATATATATATATATATATATATATATATATATATATATATATATATATATATATATTTATATATACTGTATATGTGTATATATATTTATATATGCACATATATGTGTATATATATATATATATATATATATATATATATATATATATATATATATATATATATATATATATATATATATATATATATATATATATATATATATATATATATATATAATATACATATATTTGTGTGTATATATATATACACACATATATATACATATATACATATATATATATATATATATATATATATATATATATATATATATATATATATATATATATATATATATATTTTTTTATATGTTTCCTGGTGCAGGTGGATCTTATGACTCCAAAATTATTACTTTACTCGAAAATGGCCTTGTAAGATACCCAGGACATATAAAACACAGACAAAAAAGGAAGTACATGGAGCGGAGGGCTCCTTCACTAGGGAAAGTGCGTGAAACACGTGGATATAAAAATAGTTATATTTGATAGCACACAAGATCAAAGGGAAAATTAACTGAAAACACGGTACATTACTGCCGCAGAAGTCCTCCCGAAGGGCGTGGGGGGAAGCTTGGGAATGCCAGGAACACGGACCAAGGATAATTCTGCTACAGGCGTCTTTCTGAAACGATATTAGGACCCACATTACACATCTAATGCTGGAATTTGGGGATTGAATTACTCGGGGTGCACTGAAGGCGCCAAAGGACTCCCGAGGCGTTACTTGTGACTCAGAGGAAAGAAGCTGGGAACACATGGGCCTGGCTTGAACCAAGAAATATCAGGGAACACAAAGTTATCGGCCCAGAAATTAATAAATGTAAAAGGGCTAAGTAATCGTGACTAGCAACTCGTTTCGGGTACATTACCACATTTGCATGGGCGTAAGGCTGACGACGTCTTCTGCCGGGGACCACGTGTGGGAGCGTGGACAAAGGGCCTCCCTCTCCAAGGTATTGCTTCAAATCGTAGATTGGGGCGGGAAAGGGCGCCCGTGGGATGATGAAAAGGCCGCCATTGAGTATCAGCTCGCGTTTGGAGACTTGCAGTCTCCTAAGGCCACGTGGTTTCGGGGCACGGAGCATAAAGGGCAGCGATGGATTCCACGTGGAGGCGAGCTGAACGGAGGGCAGGGGGGCAAGACCTGCAGGAGCGTGACTTCTCCTCTTAAACTAGCTTCTGGACAGGGGTAGGGGGGGGGGGGCGATGTCCTGACCCAGGGCACGCTGCTATCTCATAGAAAATGGCATATTTCTTCTCTGTACCAAAGAAAATGGTGCAAAGCAGATTACTGTTCCCCAACAATTATATTTCTGAGCCCTTATACCCCGGACTTTCACTGGTTCAAACTAACCCAATCCAGTATCCACTACTCCTCCCCGGTTCAAAGTAGACAGAGGCCTATCTATCAGCCGAGCAAAGCAGGAAGGAGGGCGCTTTTCCATAGCGTATTTTGGCGCTAATCTTTACAATATATATATATATATTTGTGTGTGTATATATACATATATATATATACACATATATATATGTGTGTGTGTGTGTGCCAAACCTTTCGCTCTTCTCTCTTCCCATATCTTCCACATCTTTCATTCAATTCTTCTCTCACTTCCTCAGCAACTTCACTTCAGCTGTGGAAGGACACTACAGAAATCAGCTCTGCCTCTTTGTCGACAGTCTCCTTAATTTATTATCCTACATTCCATTTACCCGTAGCTTTATTCAGAATTTTTCTATTTCCCTTCGATATCTATTTACAAACGTTTCCTGTCCTCGCTCGGGCGTTTCGGTGAAAGGCAAGGGCGAGGAAAACGTGTCTTTGGGTTATGTATTTATTGCTAGAGCAAATAAATAAATAAATTAGATAAATGAATATGTATATTATATTATATATATATATATATATATATATATATATATATATATATATATATATATATATATATAAATATATATATATATATATATATATATATATATATATATATATATATATATATATATATATATATATATATATGTGTGTGTGTGTGTGTGTCTGTGTATGTATATATATATATATATATATATATATATATATATATATATATATATATATATATATATATATATATATATATATATATATATATATATATATATATATATATATATATATATATATATATGTGTGTGTGTGTGTGTGTGTGTGTGTGTGTGTGTGTGTATGTGTGCACACATATATATGTTTATATGACATTCTTTTACCACACCGTGATTTTATACACAATCATGAAGCTGCAAATGTCGGTTAACATCAAATCCACGCTGCCTCGGGAATATCCCCGATGGGGAATTATCACTGAAGAGGAATTTATAAGTGATGAATGGACTGGCACTGCCGAGTCTCGATCCAGCAACTCCAGCCGACGTTACCACTGTGTCGCGGGATCAAGACTCGGCAGTGCCCGTCCATTTATCACCTATAAATTCTCCTTCGGTGATAACTCCCCATCGGGGATATTCCTGAGGCAGCGTTGATTTGATATTAAGCGACATTTGTAGCTTCATGATTGTGTATATGTACATATATACACATACATACATATATATATACATATATATGCATATATATATATATATATGTGTGTGTGTGTATATATATATACAGGGTGTTTCCAAATTAGAGCCCCCTCCCTCTGCAGCATAAACTAAAATTGATATGGACAAAAACAAAAGTAATACAGAACAGGTATTTAAGTTTCTCTATGAGTATTTAATATTTGGTTGGCCTCCATCTGCCTGTACCACAGCCTGTATTCTTGAGGGGGTATGATTTCAGCAAATCACAAAAAAGCTGGGACTCAACCTCCATTTCCCTGAACACTTCCGTCACCTCTCTTCGCAGGTTGTCATGCCTTGGTATACCATCATAGTTTACTGTGCGCACTTCAACACGATCCTTTAAGATACTACCAATGTTTTCACACACATTAAGGTCAGGGGAGCTACCTGGAAATTCACTTGACGAGAAGAAATCGATACCACCGTTTCGAAGCAGCTCCTGTGTCTGAAGAGCCTTGAAACATGGTGCCTTATCATGCAAAAATGTGACTTCTTCAACAGATAACACATTTTCAGGATCTTTGAAGAAAGGAAATACTCCACCATAATACTTCTTCATTGGCGGGGTGGGTAGAGCTTTCGGCTAGCAAGCTGTTGGCCCAGCGTTCGACTCTCCGACCGACTAATGAAGAATTAGAGGAATTTATTTCTGGCGATATTCATTTCTCGTCATATTGTGGTTCGGATTCCACAATAAGCTGTAGGTCCCGTTGCTGGGTAACCAGTTGGTTCTTAGGCACGTAAAATAAATCTAATCCTTCGGGCCAGCCCTAGGAGAGCTGTTAATCAGCTCAGTGGTCTGGTTAAACTAAGATATACTTAACTTCTCCACCCGTAAGGACAGTTTCTCTGAATTATTCGCCATTCCATAACTGTCCTTTTTCTTTGATGATCCACATTAACCGTTTGGCTGTGAAACAGAGAAAAATTCCCAAACATTCAGGAAATTTCACAACTTGGCAATAGCGCACGTCATCGCTGATATCATCCAACTTTGCAGCCCAAATGATGTCATTTTTATGATTTGGCTTCCTAACTGTGTAAATGAAGAATTCATCTGATGCGGCAACATGGAGAAAGTCAGCTTCATCCCAATCTTTAAGAAATGAACCACTAAACCATGCATGGTCTTCTCTCTATTGCTGAGTGATGTTGGGCTTGCTGATAACATGAAATGGCTTGATACCAGATTTTTTCAACCCACGATATACAGCACCATAATTTCTCTTCTTTCCCCATGTTGTTTGTGGTTCAAGCGCCAATTTACGTAAAGACTTTCTTGGTCTACCCACTGCCTCAGCTATGATGTCTTTTGACTCCTGAGAAAGGACTTCAGGCCTTCCAAGATTCTCACTCTTTTCGTGATGACATTCATATGGATTTTTGTTCCAGTTTCTTTTAACAAAGGATTCATCTCTTTTAATGCATTTAGCTATCCAGGAACGTGAAATGAAGGATGCACCAGCATCCCTGGCCTCTCTGAAGGGTATAGCCCGGATTCGGTCAATCCACCTGATTTCCTCCGAGTCGTTAGCCATGGTTGTATCTAACTCCGTCACTCAGTCTGAAAATACAAGAAATGTAAAATGAAAATAGCTTAATAGAAACTTAAAATAATGTACTTGGAGATAGGCTATAGCAGAAAACTTCATAACTTTCCATTTGTTCTGTGGAGGGGGCCTCTGATTTTGAAACACCCTGGTATATATATATATATATATATATATATATATATATATATATATATATATATATATATATATATATATATATATATATATATATATATATATATATATATATATATATATATATATATATATATATATATGAGTAAATTATTATAGTGGTTTGACTGTTTTTAAAGATGTATTTTTGGATATTATATAAGTATACTGAAGTGTATATTGCCTTTAATTTTTAAATATTTCAACAAGTATGTAATAGCAAACTTTTAGAGCTATTCAGAAATATAATAATAATATTAAAAATTGAAACCACGAAAAAATAAAATTTTTATATTATTAAAAACTTTACGAGCGTTCAACAACTGTTCATTATTTTTGCAAAGTTGTGGGAAGTTATTGATGTAAAAAATTTTAATTACCATTTCCCCAAGTGACAAAGTTTTGCGTTCCTGCATAAATTTCTCACATAAGCAGAATATTAATTTATTGAAAATTAATGAGGAATGTGTCTCCCACTGTATAATTTTCCACGCCGCCTTGACACATAGTCGCTTTTCAACTTATTATCATTGATAAATATACCCCTTGATTATTGTTTCACAGGATTCGTCAAACACCTACATAAAATAATTTATGATATTCAATTTCCACTTCATTTCTCAAGTTCTTCTGTTTCAAAAGAATTAAAAACTTATTAATCTGCTTTTACCTAATGATCACTATCTCCTGTTCACTGTATTTTGGAAGTTTTTCGAGAAATTATTTTCAAGTTTACATTCCAAAATAGAAGAAAGATTAAAATAAGATCTTTTTCATTGAGTCTTTGCGTTGGCGATTTCAGTTTCATACTTACAATTTTTGGCCAAAACTATTGAGACTGATTTTTAGTTGAATTTCCTAGGAAAGTTTTTATTTTTTTATCAAAAACTCCTCGTACAGATATATTTTAGTTTTATGAATATTCAGATGAATATTCAGATGACCTTCGACTATGCTTTTGAGCTGCAAGGAAGAACAGGTGAACTCAATTTGAGCAGTGAATAAGGAATGATTTTATACTATGTTTTTGTTATATTCAGTAAGCCTTGTACAGCCATGCTCAGAAATGATGCAACATGAGTGCATAGGATTTAATTCAAAATTAGTAACTGGCAACTAACATGCTGAATATTTATCTCTTATTTCAATGCGAAAACCCGATTATTTCTTAAAATACGGCCATAACATGTTTCATAAGAGTGAAATCTGTCATATACATCAAAACTGTAAGAAAATATTACTTGCAGCCAAATTTCGGAAAAACAGTGGCGAAACATTTCCAAAACTTTCATTCACCCAGCCTCGATGCGTTCGACAAAGAAATCCTCATCAAACCTAGGTTCAAATGTCAAAATAATAATAAAAAAAAATTTCATAACATTTTCATATTCTTGCATTGCAACCATAAACTTTTAAATAGTCCTATTTGATTGTTTTTATCGCTCGATGCTGAATAAAAGATAAAGTAATAGGTACGAATTTGTTACTGTTGCCAAAACGCATCCACCGATACCAGGGGTGGGCGTGGCCTGTGTGACACAAGCATTTGGCGGCAACATTAACCATGGCTAAGCAAGGTCAAAAATTACTCCTAAACAAACAGGAAAAGCCTTTAAAAAAAAAAAACAATATCAAGTGAGGATCCAAACTGAATTGAAACTGGAACATAGGTTCACAATGTGCAAAAACAATGAAATGATCTTGAAAATATTTATTCAATATTTGTTAAAGGAATATTTGTATTTTCATAAAATATAAAATTATTTGTCTTATATTTCTTAACTACTTCAAAAATAATGGTTTACTAGCATACATTCGCCTTTGCAGTTACACTATAGCTGAAGCCAAGGTTTTGTTTCTAGGCCTACGTCTGCTAGCTTTCTTTGCTTGCTAAATGCACATTACTCTTAACATTCACATATCTTTACTATCATTTTGTGGTGAGAAAGCAAATTAAGTTATCTACATATTCTCGCACTTCAGATTTCCTCATGAATCAATTATATACCAAAATAAAGCAAAAGGACTTTTAATAAAATGAAAATCTTCGCTAGTTTTTAAAAAATCTGTTACATAGGCCTTGACGTTAATACCGATAACCTTAAATCAATAACTATTTTTGGATATAAATTAAAGAATCATCTTTTATTATTCAAAAAACAGGTGGTCTCTAAAAATAAATCCTTTAGTAAACTAGACTGCATCTCAGAAGCCTTAGATTTTTTTTTATTAGGTTTATACATCAGAAGTACAATATATGGGCAGTTTGAACATTGCCTAAGACTCCAAATTTCTAAGCAAGTTATCTGTAATTCATATTTCTACTTCGAAGTTTTTTTATAACTGTTGAACCTATCAGGTCTATTGTTATATGCTATACAGGCAGTTACAATGAACACTTCCTCCAGCAAGTTGTGCGAGTTGGCTTTGGCAGCACTGCAGTGAAAAAAAATTACAAGTATATTCAATTTATTTCATGTAAATTACGAATGATATCAAGGAATAAAAGATATCATATCTATTAATCCATAGAGAAAATTGTGTTAGATGTAAATTCACATGCTTATCAACATATATGACATTGGAATAAAAAAAAAATAATACTACTTGGCAACCGCACAACATTATCCGTTGCATCTGCGATTTTGGACGACATAAAAAGAATAATGTTGCACGATATCTGAGCATGGTTGTACCAACACATCTCTTACTACGAGGAACAGCCACTAAACTTCCTATATGACTATAAGCTGCCATGGGTTAAGGAATCTGGTTTTCGAATCAAGTTTGTTATACCTTTACATAGCTTTCTAAGCAGAAGTTCTTGTTTTAAGGAATATGAAGACTAACGGTCTTTTTTTATCCTTCATACATTTTGGTGACTGAAAATTTGATCACAGCTAACATCCATCACACTTTGGTAATTAGTAAATGAAGTAAATAAATGATATTTATTTAACTGACATTACGAGGCTAAGTTAAAAACACTTCAGTGAAACATATTGCTGTCCTATTCATGTCTCTCAAATGTTTTTACACTGGAAATATATTTCATTTATACATGAAATAGTCACACGCGTTCATGAATTAACTGAGGATGAATTCTGGAGGCTCGTGAATTATACAAGAACTAATTCAGGAAGCTTGTTAGAAGCGTTAGGTAACCTTTCCATCACATTACGATACATATCAGATTCTGGGCTGCGATCTGCGTCTGAAACTCTCGATTGTATGTATATGTATATGTATATATATATATATATATATATATATATATATATATATATATATATATATATATATATATATATATATATATATATATATATATATATATATATATATATATATATATATATATATATATATATATATATATATGTATATATATATATATATATATATATATATATATATATATATATATATATATATATATATATATATATATATATATATATATATATGTATATATATATATATATATATATATATATATATATATATATATAGAACAAGTGATAATGTGTCTGTATATATGTATATATATATATATATATATATATATATATATATATATATATATATATATATATATATATGAGTGTGTGTGTGTGATAAATATCTGGCAATTTTGATATCCATTGAAGGCAAATTGTCTAAATGGAATAATTTAGCTCAAATCTAATTTTTCTCACTGTAAAAGCTGTTAAATAATACAGGGAACACAAAGGAATACTGAGAGTTCCTGTAACTTCTGCAGAGTAACCATGCAATGACGATGAGAGGTGTGTGCAATATCATGTAATGCTCAATGCACTTGCAATGTTTAATCCTCATTTTCATAGATTTTCTCTCTTTCTCGCTCTTTTTTACTCTTTCTTAATCTCTCTTTCTCTTTTTATCGCTCTTTTTCTCCTTGCTCGCTTTCTTTTTGAATCTCTCTTTCTCTCTTTCTCGCTCTCTTTCTTTTTCACTCTCTCTTTCTCTCTCCCTCGCTCTCCTCCACTAGCTATCGCACTCTCTTTCGCACTCGTCCTCTCTTTGGCTCGCTCTCTTTGGGCCGCTCTCTTTCGCTTTCGTTCTCTCTTTGGCTCGCTCTCTTTCGCACACGTCCTCTCTTTGGCTCGCTCTCTTTGGGCCGCTCTCTTTCGCTCTCGTTCTCTCTTTGGCTCGTTCTCTTTACTCCTAAATATTTCAAAATTACGCCATGACTGAGATTTCATCGATCAAATTATTCTGCTTATGAATGTGTTGAATTTCATTTTAATCTTAATGCGAGCCACGGTCCTAGGCATAAATGAGGGTGGGAAGTCCTTCTGCTGGCTGGGCTGAAACTGCAGGTTCATACCAAGCAACCTTCTCCCTTTCACACCTTATTATTTTCAGGGTAAGGGTCTGTAACGACGTGACACAATCCGTCACGATGAAAAGATTAACTGAGTTTTAATTCTAAATCTTTTCACTGGCTTTACCCATCAATAAAGGATAACATTCAAGTGAAATTAAACAGAAGAAAATGTTTAACCTAATTTTTCCCATATATATATACATATATGTATGTATGTATGTATGTATGTATGTATGTATGTATGTATGTATGTATGTATGTATGTATGTATGTATGTATGTATGTATGTATGTATGTATATATATATATATATATATATATATATATATATATATATATATATAATATATATATATATATATATATATATATATATATATATATATATATATATATATATATATATATATATACCGGGTGTTTGAAATTAGAGGTCCCCTCCACAGAACAAATGGAAAGTTATGAAGTTTTCTACTATAGCCTATCTCCAAGTACATTATTTTAAGTTTCTATTAAGCTATTTTTCATTTTATATTTCTTGTATTTTCAGACTGAGTGACGGAGTTGCATACAGCCATGGCTAACAACTCGGAGGAAATCAGATGGATTGACCGAATCCGGGCTATAACCTTCAGAGAGGCCAGGGATGCTGGCGCATCCTTCATTTCACGCTCCTGGATAGCTAAATACATTAAAAGAAATGAATCCTTTGTTAAAAGAAACTGGAACAAAAATCCATATGAATGTCATCCCGAAAAGAGTGAGAATCTTGGAAGGCCTGAAGTCCTTTCTCAGGAGTCAAAAGACATCATAGCTGAGGCAGTGGTTAGACCAAGAAAGTCTTTACGTAAATTGGCGCTTGAACTACAAACAAAAAGGGGAAAGAAGAGAAGTTCTAGTGCTGTATATCGTGAGCTGAAAAAATCTGGTATCAAGCCATTTCATGTTATCAGCAAGCCCAACATCACTCAGCAACAGAGAGAAGACCGTGCATGGTTTTGTGGTTCATTTCTTGAAGACTGGGATGAGGCTGACTTTCTCCATGTTGCTGCATCAGATGAATTCTTCATTTACACAATCAGAAAGCCAAATCATAAAAATGACATCATTTGGGCTGCAAAGTTGGATGATATCAGCGATGACGTGCGCTATCACCAAGTTGTGAAATTTCCTGAATGTTTGGGAATTTTTCTGTTTCACAGTCAAACGGTTAATGTGGATCATCAAAGAAAAAGGACAGTCATGGAATGGCGAATACTTCAGAGAAACTGTGCTTACGGGTGGAATGTTTCCTTGCCTCAAAGATGCTGAAAATGTGTTATCTGTTGAAGAAGTCACATTTTTGCATGATAAGGCACCATGTTTCAAGGCTTTTCAGACACAGGAGCTGCTTCAAAATAGTGGTATCGATTTCTTCTCGTCAAGTGAATTTCCAGGTATCTCCCCTGACCTTAATGTGTGTGAAAACATTGGTAGTATCTTAAAGGATCGTGCTGAAGCGCGCACAGTGAACTATGATGGTATACCAAGCCTCGACGACCTGTGAAGAGAGGTGACCGAAGTGCTCAGGGAAATGGAGTTTGAGTCTCAGCTTTTTTCCAATTTGCTGAAACCATATCCCTCAAGAATGCAGGCTGTGGTACAGGCAGATGGAGGCCACACAAAATATTAAATACTCAGAGAGAAACTTAAATAAATACCTGTTCTGAATTACTTTTGTTTTTGTCCATATCAATTTTAGTTTATGCTGTAGAGGGGGGGGCCTCTAATTTCGAAACACCCTGTATATATACACATTGAAACTCATGACCTTTAAATTCGACATCTTAGGGCCGAGGGTTTATCCCTTTACCACCCCGCAGAAGATTCAGGCGAATGCAATCAGGCCGCTATGCAGTGGACACAACGTTGGCGTGATAAGATATGATGATGATGATGATGATGATACACACACATACACACACACATATATATATATATACATACATACACAGTATATATATACAGCATATATATATATATATATATATATATATATATATATATATATATATATATATATATATATATATATATATATATATATATATATATATATATATATATATATATATATATGGGACATCCAAGAAAAGGCATACGTACATCAAATCACAATTTATCAAAGGTTGAAATTTACAAAATAACTTATAAACTTATAAAAATGTAAAAAAAACATATCTAAATATCGCTAAAAAGATACGGACATGGCCTACCTAATATGAGATAAACTTTTTCACATTTTTTAAAATGTTATTAAGTTACTTTGTAAATTTCAGACTTGATAATGCAATGTGACATTGCGAAACGGCCCGGGTAAGAATAAATTGCGATTCGATGTACGTATGCCTTTTCATGTATGCCCTGTGATAGCCACCATTATATATATATATATATATATATATATATATATATATATATATATATATATATATATATATATATATATATATATATATATATATATATATACAGTATATATGCATGACAGTGGCCCAGAGCAATGACAAAAATCATATACCTGACTTGTTACATTCTCCATTCATTCTACGGACTGCGTTCTCAGACACCCTACATGTATCTTAAAAGAAAAAGAAAGAAGTATTAGAACATCGTATATCCTGAGGTAATAGGGCGTGCCATGGAGCACAGCAACAAATTCTTGGACTCGAATATTCAGATAAACAAAGCGTCATGGATATACAGAGTTAAGGAAAAAATTGCGTGGAGGGGAAAACATCTTTTCTTAATATCCATGCCCTGTGACAAGAGAGGTATACTGTACATGCTGAAAGATAACGGCCCTAAAAAGTGTATATATAGAATAACAAAAATCTAAAATGGAACAGAAACCATTAAGTACAGTTCTGAGAGAGAGAGAGAGAGAGAGAGAGAGAGAGAGAGAGAGAGAGAGAGAGAGAGAGAGAGAGAGAGAGAGAGAGAGTACTTTTATCGGTGGTTTACATGCGGTACAATGATTGGCCGCTGAACGTGCCAGGAGTTTGAGAGTGAGGGGGAGGATGAAAGAAAGATTCAAGTTGATGTTGGGGGGGAGGGGGGGGAGGTGAAACCAACGACAAGCCACTAATAACCAGGTATCACACTGCTTACATACCTGGGCCGTCATCGGAATATTGTTAAGTAATAATCTGTGGTCCGAGTCTGAGAAGTTTCATCGTAGGAAGAAGTAACAACACTACCTGAAGAATTTCTCTACTTTGCCCCTTAGGAGTTCGTTTCGTAGCCCAGAATTTCGCAACCTTTGACCTGGTATTTGCACTTTAGTTATAGATCACGTTTGTCTCGTGTGGTGAACTTTGATGGCAATATCGTAGGTGGCACATTAATCTGCCTGGTAATTAGTCCGAATCATTTTTCTACATTTTGTAGGGTAAGAATCGTAGTCCTCACTTTAGAATATACATATGCATATACTGTATATATATATATATATATATATATATATATATATATATATATATATATATATATATATATATATATATATATATATATATATATATATATATATATATATATATATATATATATATATATATATATATATATATATATATATATATATACATATACCGAAACAGTTTTACAACAAAACGAGCAAAGTTATAATTAACTGACTCAGTTGTAGCGATAACACATTTGCATATTAAATCTATATTCGATTTGTATAATTCAGTGAAGTTTTGTCTATCGTGAAAAGGGTTTCCTGTTACGCAAATTAGGCAAGAGTACAGCCGCTAATTAGTTTAGAGCTCACCTGAGGTAGAATTCTGTTGCATTACCTGTCCCTGCTGAGAGTGAAGTCAAGTCTGTTTTGGCACTTTTGTCATTCTTCTATTAAATGACGTCATTTTTCCTCACTCCAAGTTTGAATTATTTCCCCGAAACTTCACTTTTTCCTCTCTCTCTCTCTCTCTCTCTCTCTCTCTCTCTCTCTCTCTCTCTCTCTCTCTCTCTCTCTCTCTCTCTCTCTCTCTCTCTCTCTCTCATTCAATCGCAAAGCCGCTCGCAATATTATTAAGACAAAGTGTAGATACAGGCATGATTTATGATGAGCATAAATTAACATATATTACCCCTATTTTCAAAAGTGGATCAAGACTAGAGGCAAGTAATTATAGGCCTGTGAGTCTGACATCTCATATTATGAAAGTGTATGAAAAGTAATGAAGAAAAATATAATGAAACATTTAATGAAAATTATTTTGTTTAATATAGAACAACATGGTTTTGTACCCGGAAAAAGTACACAAACCCAACTGTTAGTCCACCTTGAAAGCATATATAAAAATATGATAAACGAAAAAGATCCAGATGTGGTTTACCTAGACTTTGCAAAAGCTTTTGACAAGGTAGACCATGATATATTAGCGAAAAAAATTAGAAAACATAACATTGTGGACAAAGTAGGAAGATGGATAAAAGAATTTTTGCAAAACAGAAAACAGACAGTGATTGCAAACGACGAGAAATCGGATGAAGCTAAGGTAATATCCGGTGTGCCACAAGGTATGGTGTTAGCTGCATTGCTGTTTGTGATTATGATTGCAGACATTGACAGTAATGTTAAGGACTCGGTAGTGAGAAGTTTCGCCGATGACACAAGAATAAGTAGAGAAATTACTTGTGATGAAGATAGGAACTCGCTACAAAGAGACCTAAACAAAATATGTAAATGGGCAGAGGTAAATAGGATGGTATTTAACTCTGATAATTTTGAATCAATAAACTATGGTGATAAAGAAGGAATGCTATATGCATATAGAGGACCTAATAACGAGACAATCACAAATAAGGAAGCAGTTAAAGACCTTGGTGTGATGTTGAATACGAATATGTTATGCAATGACAAATAGCAATACTATTGGCAAAATGCAACGCAAACATGGGAATGTTGTTCCGGCACTTCAAAACAAGAAAAGCCGAACACATGATTATGCTTTATAAAACATATGTACGTAGTCCACTTGAATATTGCAATGTAATATGGTACCCACACTATCAAAAGGATATTGCACAAATACAGAGTACAAAGGTCCTTTACAGCTAGAATAGAAGAAGTTAAGGACCTTGACTACTGGGAAAGACTACAATTCTTAAATTTATATAGTCTCGAAAGGAGAAGAGAACGCTACATGATAACACAGGCATGGAAACAGATAGAAGGAATTACCGAAAACATCATGGAGCTAAAAATATCAGAAAGAGCAGGCAGTGGCAGATTAATAGTGCCCAAAACTATACCAGGAAAACTAAGGAAAGCACACAGGACATTAATCCACCATGCACCAGCATCGATAATGCAGCGTCTATTCAATGCGCTACCAGCTCATCTGAGGAACATAACAGGAGTGAGCGTAGATGTGTTTAAGAATAAGCTCGACAAATATCTAAGATGCATCCCAGACCATCCAAGATTGGAAGATGCATTAGCAATTCTCTGGTAGACATCAGAGGGGCCTCACACCGAGGGACCTGGGGCAACCCGAACGAACTGTAAGGTCTGTAAGGTAAGGTAAGGTCTCTCTCTCTCTCTCTCTCTCTCTCTCTCTCTCTCTCTCTCTCTCTCTCTCTCTGGTGAAACTTTGGTAAAATATCAAGTGAATCATTGATTGCTATGTATAGCATATATATATTCTTGTGTGTGTGTGTGCGTGTATGTACAACAGAGTGTGTGTATTAGAATTAAATATTCCAACTGAAATATTTTGACATCCCAAATTACTTTCACTCAACTGATACAAATTTCATTCGTCATTCATCACCAAGCAACTTTCCAAAAGAAATGCATTGAATAATTTGAAAATAAGATATGGTCACGAAGAAAGGCAAATGTAAATCTTAGTAATACTAGTAAGAAGTTGAAAGTCGTATGAAAAGAACATCTGAACAACCTTTTCACAGGAAGAGAAAGTCTGTCCGTCTATCCGTCTGTTTTTAGACAAAATAGAACACAAGAGTTCAACAAAAACTCAAAGAACATTTGCCAGTATGTTATGCTTTTATTCCATAAAAATTAATTAAGCGTATCTTCCAATTTTTTTTTTACAAAAAAAGAGCAAATAAATAAAGCCACGTCTCTATGGCTCATTGGCGGTACATATGTTCCACAAAGAAACAAGAGACAGTATTTTATGATACAGAAATGAAATATCATCGGAAGTAACGATTAATTAAGCGTTAAGAAAGACAACAATAGATGGCGCTCACTCACAATTAAAAAAAATGCAAAAACGTATGTGACAAAAAGGTATTGTATAAGCTCCAAGTTTTTTCCGGGATAAAGTTCTCTCTCTCTCTCTCTCTCTCTCTCTCTCTCTCTCTCTCTCTCTCTATGCGTTACTTGGGGGATAAAGATACATTAACAGGTAACAGAACATATACAGTATATATATTATTAGGACCTCATTCAAAATGGATGGTATCTAATGGAGTATTTATTCAGAAAAAGTTACAAGCTTTCTTGGACAAACAGTCCACATTATCAAGTATCCGTACGGATACTTGATAATGTGACGTCCTGTTAAATCCTTTTAGTAATTCTACTAATGCACAGAACAATTGTGTATGAGATAATATATATATATATATATATATATATATATATATATATATATATATATATATATATATATATATATATATATATATATATATATATATATATATATACATATATATATATATATATAATATATATATATATATATATATATATATATATATATATATATATATATATATATATATATATATATATATATATATATATATATATTAATATATATATATATATATATATAATATAATGATATATATAATAATATATATATATATATATATATATATATATATATATATATATATATATATATATATATACAGTATATATAAATATTACTAAAAAGGACCTCATTCAACCTGGATGGTATCTAATGGAGTATTTATTCAGAAAGAGTTGTAAGCTTTCTTGGGCAAACAGTCCACATTATCAAGTATCCGTACAGTGACCAGACGCGTAGTCAAGCTGTATTTATATCTGTGTGCTGGGTACTTTTAATCCTATAATCGCCTGGCTCCTGTGTGAGCCCCACCTTCTCGTGACCTTGGCCTTTCTCTGCCACCTTCTTCTTCCAGGTTTCCGTTTTCCGTGCGTTCTCTTGCGTTTTTCCTTCGTTTCCTTGCTACTGTGGAGTGTACGGTTTTTCTAGATATGCTGTCTTCAAAGCAGTTTCCGGTGTTCCCTGCCATTGTGTTGTTGGCGCATGTTATGAAGGCGTTCTCTACAACCAGTCTGGTCATTTTGTTGGTGTTCCTGTACAGAAAACGCACTTTTTCCCAGTCTATGGCAAAACTGGCAAATCATGTAAAGAGCGAAGCAAACAACACCTGCAGAACATAAGGCATTATAATCAGACGTCGGCAGTTGCCAAACACTGTTGGGAAAATTACTATGTGAAACTGGCAAATCATGTAAGGAGCGAAGCAAACAACACCTGCAGAACATAAGGCATTATAATCAGATGTCGGCAGTTGCCAAACGCTTTTGGGAAAATGACCATAAAATAGACTGGGAAAATATGAGTTTTCTGTACAGGAACCCAACAAAACGGCTAAACTGGTTGTAGAGAACGCCTTCATAACATGCGCCAACAACACAACGGCAGGGTACACCAGAAACGGCTTTGAAGAAAGCATATCTAGAAAAATCGTACACTCCACAGTAGCAAGGAAACGAAGGAAAAACACAAGAGAATGTACAGAAAACGGACACCTGGAAGAAGAAAGGCCAGGGTCACGAGGGGGTGGGGGTCACACAGGAGGAGCTAGGCGATTA
>NC_089752.1:63415319-63437819 GCF_040412425.1 Macrobrachium rosenbergii
CTTCTCTAAGATGTCTGTGGCAGCCGTGGCTCATCCCTAATCCCTTTTCCTTTGCCGTCTTCTCTCACTAAACCTATCTTTACACAAAGACCTACTGGAATTAAACACTGAGAAGCAAAACTAGACTTTATTGACAAATTTAACGAAAGTAACTCAGCAAAAGCTACGGTCATGAATTGGAGTGATTCACATCCCTTATCAATGGAAAACATAACTAGAGGAAATCCTGTTCCACAAGCAATACTAGTGAATAACACCCCGGTCATCAAACAAATTAATAAGGTCATTCTAGACCACAATATATGTCATATAGTATGTAAGAGTAAAAACACCACTTCCAAAATATTCATCCTCTCAGGACGAAACTCGAAAATTCCTGTTGAAAGAAACATATCATTATATTAAAACATGAAATGGCGTTCATTACATACAGAAAAATGTCTAATGGAGCATTAAATGGGAAAATTCATTATGTAGACATCGATCAGTTTCACTGCTTTCCAACCGGGGGTTTTCCCTCTAAAGTCTGGAAAAAATCTAAATGTCACTGTGCGATCTTACTTACTTTTTTCTATGGCCATGAATAATGTATCTTCATGGTGGCGGTTTCTTTAAACACTACACCAGGATAAGAGCACATATCAGCCACTCCAGATCGAGGCAGTCTCCCTGTGAGAGTCACTGTTCCTCTCATAAATATCCCACGGGAGATTGCACACACACACACACGCACATACCCCACCGGAACTTGGCCACTTCCAGCGGATCGGTTCAATGTTCGAAAGATCACGCTGTCTCTGATCAAATAGCTCTCTATATCCAACTGAGCAAACCGCCAAGTCGACACAATTGCACCTGCGCCACTGCCAGGCCAGCACATAGTTCTTCTAAAGTTATCCAAGACGTAATAGGAGCTCGGACCACCTGCTTTCTGGACACCCTCGCCCAGATACGATAACTGTCCAATCAAAAGTCCAGTAAGGGCCTACTCCAAAATCATAGCAAACTGTATGCACGATTGTTATTCCAATAACAGTTCATTTATAGAATGCAACACTTAGAATCTTAAATTCTTGATGGTCCAAATATTCTGGACGGCTTGCAACTGCACAAGCCCATGTCAATCTTCACATCTTCAATTCCTGGTGACCCAACTACGCTGAATGGCCTGCGGCTACGCAAGCCCATGCTGAATGCGGCGCTCATGAATCCTTTGCACCAAATAGATGTCTCCCAGCAATGACGGCGATTTGTAGACGTCCTGCCCGACATCTCTCCAAAAACCCTGGATCCTCTCAATGAAGACGCAGGCATAGAAACCTGCAGGCGTATCGTAGACGGCCCTCATATCTAACTTGTATCAGTTGAGGCTCATAGAAGTCAGGCGCTGCTGCACGGAAGTGGTATATAACGTAAGTTGGTCATGTCGACAGTCAACCCAAAAGGTAACTAGTCTACTCACTATGCCATACTATTACTGAAATATTAAACTCATTAGGGCAAAGGTCCTACGAAAAAACTAAAACAAGTCCTAGTTGCTAACTGGAATTTCCACAAACAACCCTCTATCAGGTACACTAACTTCAAGATACTACCCATACAAATTCTTCCCAGTAAAAAACTATCTTAGAACCCTACCAATATATTGAATCCATTAAAGGCAATTCTAAACATCTGAGAGGTAAAATATCTCGTAAGGTCGTCAAAGTTTTACCCTGGTTATCAAATACTGCTCAATTCTCAGCAAAATAGCAACTGACATACTATGATCATAACAACTACAATTACCAATGGCGCAGCCCTCTTATTCTAAAAGAGAACTGAAAATCCAAACACTTAAATTTGGAAGCCATATTAAAGTCTTCCTAATCCTATCCTAAACCCTAACTGATTTACCCAAACCCGTAACAGATCAGACAAATTCCTTCCGATATACTAATTACCCCCCCCCCCCCACACACACACAAAAAGAATCCTACGTAACAAAACTTTATTCTGTAACTCTATACTGAAAGATATTGTGTCAGACGACTACTACACATCATAATATTCTTACATAACAACACACGGGCCTAACCTCACTACGAAATTAGCCCATGCCACGATTTCCCAAAGTCATGTGCATGCGAGACTTCAGCATAAAAAACAAAAGCAAGAATCTCTAAGATAACCAATCTCGAAACGGGAAAGAAAAAAACAAACGAAAAAAGAAATTCATAAATCTATAAAACTCTACGGTATTTTGCACTTAATTTTAACTAAGTATTGCAACCATACGAGCAAAAACTGAACTCGGACAATTGAAGATTTATATAACTCTACGGACTAACGTCCTCTCCGGTTGAAAAAAAAAACTACAAGTTACGCCAATTTGCAACCCATTAATAAAAACAAAGAAAAAAAGAGAAAAGAAAAAACAATTATCATAACCAAAATACAACCCAAGAATTAACTCATACGATTCCCATTACCCTGTCTTTTTAATTTTAGATATACGCATGTGTCAACCGAAACACACCCGTGTTCTCATCTAGAACAACAAATCTATTCCCCTTCTTTGCTTTTACAGCACGAAAAGGACCTTCAAATTTAGGACCCAGCTTATACTTCAACTGATTCCTGATATTTATTTTCACAAAAACCCTATCTCCCACAGCAACTTTAACTCTATCTGGCTTTGCATTGCCCCTATCTACCATGTCTCGCGTTTTCATTTCAAGATTCTTAGCAAGACACGCATATCTCTCTTTCGAGGTGGAAATAAGCGCCCCGATCGTTTCACCACCTGATGGAATAGGCAAGAAATCGAACGCACCCTGTGCTGGGTGACCAAACAGAGCCTCATTGGGAGACATTTCAATGGTATCACCAACCATCGTATTTATACTATGCTGCACCTGTGGAATATATCGATCCCAATTTACATCATTTCCCCCAACCGTCATCCGAAGAGCTTCAATGACCTTCCTATTTGCTCGTTCACACAGGCCATTTGCTTCTGATCTATAGGGAATAATAGTGACCTTCCGAATGCCCATTACATCCGCAAGGCACTCTAAACGTCCTGTTCACAAATTCCCTACCATTATATGTAATCAGAACCTCCGGAACCCTATAACGGCAAATACACCCGTTAAAGAATGTAACTGCCACCTCTTCCGTTGTTTTATGCTTCAACAGAAAAATCTCCACGAACCTAGTTAATTCGTCAACAACCACCAACAGGTGCCTATGGCCATAACTAGATTCACAGAAATTGCTCAGAAGGTCCATGTGTACTCGTGATGAGGGTCTGGTAGGAATCGGGAATGAACCCAATTTACAAGAAACGACCCTTGATGGCTTACACACATTACAAACAGGACAACTTCTCACAAAGTCTTCTACCGGTGTGAGCATATTTTTCCAAAAGAATTGTCCCCGTACATTCTGATACGTTTTCTCAATCCCCAAATGCGGACTGCCAGCCCTACCATGAACAATATCTAACACTGTAGGTACTAAACTTTTAAGAACAACTATTTGCGTCGTATCACCCTTATCCTCATTATTCCTCAGTCTGTATCTAATTTTCCTAACTAACAAATTACCCTCTAATTCAAGCCCTGCAAAAAGCAGCTTATAACCCTTCCTAACTAATTTCCCTCTAAGAAACGCTTTTGCGTCTCCCAGAATCTCATCTTCATCTTGTTTAGCTTCTACTAAACTAATATCCCAGTCTATGCCATTTCCCGATACACAGCATACATGAGTACCCTTTGCATCAGAAAAACTTCTACTAAGGGTGTCTGCTACGACATGATGTCTACCCTCTATACACTTAAGCTTAGCATCAAAATCCCTGACTGGCAGATACCACCGAGCTCTTTTTGGGGACAGATCCGGCTTATTAAAAAATCTAACAACGGGTCATGATCCGTCAGAACCTCTACTTGATTGCCCAATAACAACATTTTAAAGTGTACTAAACTAGACACTACGGCAAAGGTCTCTTTGTCTATTACCGACCATAACCGTTCATTACTGCCACACGTCTTAAACTTCCTACTGTAAAATGCAATCGGATGGAGTCTTCCATCGAACTTCTGCATAAGGCATGCCTCTATACCATCATAACAGCATCTGTTACCAACGTGAGAGGACGTCCCAAATCAGGAAACTTCAACACTGGGGGATTCAATAACGCATCCTTAATCCTCTGAAAAGCTACTTGCTAACCATCTCCCCATACAAACTGCACATCATCCCTCTGGACATCTGTCAAGGGAGATGCCGGAACCGAAAAGCCCTTCACAAATCTACGGAAAAATCCAGCCATGCCTAAGAATGACCGAATCTGCTTTTTATTCTTGGGGGTGGCAAAATCTACGATTGTCCTAACTTTATTATCATTTACTCTAACACCCTCTTTAGAAATGACACGACCTAAATATACTATCTGCCTCTTGAGAAAATTACACTTAGCTAATTTTATCTTCAAACCCGCTAATCTAAGCCTCCTAAAAACCTCCCTAAGAACCTCTAAATGCTCCTCTACTGAATCAGTGGCAACTAAGATGCCATCCATGTACTTGCCTAACAAGCCATGCAAAATTGTATTCATTAGCCTAGTAAATGTCATCGGACTGCCTGTTAGACCAAACGGCATCCGAGTGAACTCACAATGCCCCTTCGGCAAAGAGAAAGCCGTGTACTCCAGACTCTCCTTGCTAACCGGTACTTGCAAATACCCTTGCATCAGATCAATTGAGGAATAAATATTCTTGCCCCCAATTTCAATAAATAAATCTGGCAAACACACCACAGGGTAGTGATCAGGAATGGTTTTCTCATTCAACTTCCTAAAGTCTACACAAACTCAGATTGAACCATCCTTGTTAGGGACTGCTAGCAACGGGAAATTAAAAGGTGAAGAACTGGGCCTAACAATGCCTTCTTCCTCCCACTTATTCACCTCTTGCTCTACCTGCTCTCTAATCTTAAAAGGGATCCTATATGAAGGAACAAAAATAGGCTTAATCTTATCCTCCAACTGAACCTTGTGTTCTAACACATTTGTTAATCCTAACTTGTCCCCTTTGAGTGCGACTATGTCGGCAAACTCTGCCAGAACATCTTCTACACCCCCAGCATATATTCTTTATAATCAGTATTGTCTAAATGATCCCTAAAAACTTGCCCTCTAGCCTGTAAATCTGCTTCTGAAAAACTACAAAAATCCCCAACAATAGCAACTGAATTATCTTCATCGACCTAGTCAACAAAGTCGAATGCGTAAGTAACCCTTCTGGTAATTGCGACCTGAATCACTACAGTTTAGCAATTCCACCCAAGTGTCCCCTGAACTTGACGGCCTATTTATAGAACCCATACACAAAACCCTCTTCAGCTTCTCGCTACATTAGTTCCTCATTGGATGAGTCGGTAGAGTTCTCGGCTAGCACTCTGCTAGGCCCGAGTTCGAGACTCCGGCCGGCCAATGAAGAATTAGAGGAATTTATTTCTGGTGATAGAAATTCATTTCTCAGTATAATGTGGTTCGGATTCCACAATAAGCTGTAGGTCCCTTCGCTGGGTAACCAAGTGGTTCTTAGCCATGTAAAATAAAGTCTAATCCTCCGGGCCAGCCCTAGGAGAGCTGTTAATCAGCTCAGTGGTCTGATTAAACTAAGGTATACCTAACCTTTTTCTCGCTACATTCAACCACACACATCTGTCTGGATTTATGTACTCCCTTCACTCAAACTTTCACCATCGCAACCATACCCGGACCAAGCACCACATCATCCGTCAAAACCCCCATATAACACCTATTTTCCACCGACACATGTTCAGCATCCACCCACAGATCCTCTTGTACACCCGATCCATCGTCAACCTCCATCACATCCGTTCCCTCATACGGCACAAACACCTCAGGTACTCCTACAGTTATACCGCATACCCCCATATGAACAGAGATTTTCCATCTCCAACACGCTGGATGACCCAGTAACAATGTATTCCCCAAAGCAACCCCTTGTATAACAAAAAATGGTTCTGTCAAAGGTCTACCCGCGAGAGATAATGTCGTGCTTTCTTTTTGTAATGTTGAATTTATCACCTTATGTTATGCCTATTATTCATTGCCCATGTCAATAAGTTTATTTTTCTTTTATAGATGCTTTATCGTTTCTGGCTTTGTTACTGTAGTAGCGTTTTTAGTCCCAGAAGGCTTTAAGAAGACGCAATGTACTTTTTCTTACTTCACTAACACAATAATAAAGCTACAGTAGGTTGACAAATTTTAGTGAATCAAAGTGTGAGCCAAATGTGAGTCTTTCTTCTTCTAATCCCACAGCTGCTGAGGGACGACCTCCCCCACTAAGGCTCTAGTCTCCTTCTGCTCTAACCTTTTCTCTCTCTCTCTCTCTCTCTCTCTCTCTCTCTCTCTCTCTCTCTCTCTCTCTCTCTCTCTCTCTCTGTCAGTGTCTATCAATGGAAGGTTTCTCTCTCTCTAATCATAATTAATATTCAGAATTCGTAGCTATCATTACATCACTCGGTCACCTACCAACATTGTCTTCAATGTTTAAATAATTATAATAAAATGGATACAATATTAATAATTAAACTGGCAACAAAATGACATAATAAAAATTGTTTCTCCAATTGTGGAGGAAAAGATATAAGTTCATTAAAATATTAAATATACCAAATCATAATCAATCACATTAAAATATTAAACATGTCAGATTATAAGTACATTAATTGATATGCATATTAAATGAATATAAAAGTATATTAAACATATGATGTTAACATCAACTGTCAGTTATTGTTACTTCTGAGTTCTGTCAATATCACTTGTATTTTTTCTGATAACAAGATTCCTCACTACAATTTTAAGTAAAATAACAAGTATTACTATTACCAGTAGATTTACTAATGATAAAATAGGGGAGACAGTTTCTTAATAGTAGAAATATTCATCAACCTAGTTCAAATTTTAAAGTTACTTTAATTCTAATTGAGTAATTTGTATTTGGTATCTGTTTCTTGAATTTATAGGTGGTGAAAAGATGAGGTTCATAATATAATTGGATTGCTATCACTAACTTACATGATGTTGTAAGAGATTTAACATTTTTAAACTTTACCTCTGTAGTAATGTTGTGACATTTAATTTTAGCTACAACAGTATTTAGTGAAAATACAAAAATTTCTTCTTCAATTATCAGTGCTTCAAAAGTTTTCTTACATTTGTTTGTGCATACATCTTTTTCTTGGTTTTGGTTTAATACAAGCTCTTGAACACAGGGATATGCATTAGTGCTCTGATACAAGTTATCAAAATTACATATATATTCCTGTTCTCTTAACAGAATACATTCATCAAATTGTTTGTCTGTAAAGAATGACAATAGTAAAGAGCGTTCTTCTAATGCAAAATGCTTGATTGTTCCCTTTTGAATGATTGGTCATTAATAGTCATAGGAAATGGGTACACAGTGATTAATGTATTTGTGATCCTAGTATTAAAAGGTACAATTAAAATAATTTTATTATAAAGCACTTTGACACTTATTACATTGTAGTACATGAATACATCTTCTACAAGTGGCTGAAAATGTTTTTTCATGATGCAAAATTTAACTATCTCTTCAAGTTCTTTGGGAGTAATTAGTGTTGGGCTCAAAACACCTTTATAAGCAAGCAAAATGGCATTTAGTGTGTTTTTATGTTCCTGTAATATCACTTCACTTTCTAGAGCAAATGTATTTAAAAATTGTATATTCTCCAACTTATTCAGTTCTGTTGTTACGTCTTCGTTTACTTTGTTTATACAATTTTTTAAGTTTTTTCTATTTGTTCTGCATTTTGATTTTGTGATGCTATTATTTATCACTGTTCCTCTTGTTGCAGCCCACTTTTCTAGTCGGTCTATTCTTTCTTTTTCCTGTTCTACATTTGCTTCAGTAGCAACTCCAAATAATGTGTTCAAAGCAGTTCCAATGAAGGGTAAGAGGGATCTCTTTGATCTTCGTTTTCACTGTGGTTTCTATTTCTGTATTTAAGTTTTCTAACAAGTAAATAACACTGTTATTAACACCCTTCTGTGGGACTGATTTAATGTCTCTTTAAATTGCCTTTAATTTTTTCTCACTATTTAACAATGATGATATGTCTAAATTAATGATTCCTAAGTCTTTAATTATCTTGACATTGCCATGTCTTTTCAACAATGATCCCTTTCTTATCTCCACCTCTGAAGAGATGAGTCCAAACAGGACTATTATGATTAGTTTGCTGATGCTCCGCATTTTTGCATCTGTAAGAATACTCTTTTACCAGATTTTCTTTTATATATATATATATATATATATATATATATATATATATATATATATATATATATATATATATATATATATATATATAGGTCTCTCTACATACATTACATTTATGATAATTTTACCGCATATATTATATACATTTATATATATAATTAACTCTGTCTGTTTCGTAGATTATATCTTTTGTTTACAACATTATCTACAGCATTTTCATGTCTTAGGTTATCTATAACTTCAGTGGACCATGGATCTGTTTTCACTATTTTTATATGATTCCAGTGAACTACTTTTTCCTTCAGATCACTTTCCTTAATTACTCTATATTTGTTTAATTTCAACACTTCTACATTCTATATGGTCCAGTGAACTTGGGAGCAACCTTTACATTTGGCCCTTCTTGAACATGATTTTGTACATAAATTTGAGTACCTACTCTAATGTCTGGTTTAATGGTACTTTTATTATAATATTTGGCATGAGTGTTATGAACCTCTTTTAATTTTTCCCTTGTTTCCACGATTGTCTCGTAAGTACGTCTGGTCTTCCATGCAACATAGTCATCAAAGTTATAAGTATGTCTGGGTGGTGTTCTATCGTCTAATAATGTGTTAGGCATTCTTTCCTGAGAACCATATAGCAAAAATGTGGGGATTCTCCTATTGTCTCATTTACAGTATTATTCAATGTGAACTGTACGTCTTCTAATGCTAAGTCCCAACCTTCTGCCCCTGGGCTCACTAAAGTTTTCAGGATATCCTTTATTTTACGATTTGTTCGTTCCACTGCACCGTTAGAACTTGGTTTATAAGCTGTTATTTGACACTTATTTATTTCATAGAATTTACATATTTTCTTTAAAAGATCACTAGTAAATTCGGCAGCATTGTCCGAAAGAAGAACTTGTGGACATCAATGTCTTGTGATAATTCTAGATTTAAAAGCTTCTGCTACTGTAGCTGCATCTGTTTCTTACTGGTGCGATTTCTACATATCTAGTTAAATAGTCTAAGAAGACTAATATTTGTCTATTTCCTCTAATAGCGGTTGGAAATGGACCTAAAAAGTCCATAGTTACTACTTGAAATGGATTTAATTCTGATGGATATTTTTCAAGTGGAGCTTTAAGATTTACGTTACCTTTATGTTGATTACAAACTATGCAGTTTTGTGCAAAGTTTTTGACATCTTCACTACAATGTGGCAAAAACAATTTCTGGTTATGATTTTGCTTGTCTTTGTAATTCCTGGATGTCCTGATGTCCTGCTAACTTACATGAGTGTGTTAGTTCTTAAACTTCTCTGATTAGTGTTTTTGGGATGTATAGTCGAGAACAACCATTCTTCTCTGTTGGCCCTTTATACAACGATCCATTTATTAACTGAAAATCAGGTTTTAAGGATTCATCTAGTATTAACTGTCCTACTATTTGTCTGATTTCTGTATCATTTTCTTTTATTTTTACTCTTTCTAGATCTAAATCTACTACTTGACAACTAAAACAAAATGTATTAGTGGTAATACATTTTCTGTTTCTTCTTGAGATCTGGATAATGCATCTGCCAAGGTGTTAAATTTCCCTGGAATATATCTGAATTCTGGGGCAAATTCTAATGCACTAATGAACCATCTATTGAACTTCATGTTGTTGGTAAAGGCTCTCTTTTTAAATAAGTCGCAAATGGGTTTGTGATCAGTAAGCACATTAACTTTATGACCTAAAAGTATGTGTCTAAATTTCTTTAAACCCCAATATAAACCTAAACACTCTCCTTCTGTGGTACTATAGTTTCTTTCTGCTGGATTTAAAACTCTACTAGCATAATACACTGCCCTCATTCTAGTTTTGGCCTTTTGTAACAATACAGCTGCTAGTCCTGTACTTGAGGCATTATAAGCTAAGTAAAAGTCTTTGGAAAAATCTGGGTAGACTAAAACAGGGTTCCTGGTCATTTTGCTTTTTAGTGTTTGAAAGGCTGTTTCTTGTTGATCCTCCCATTCATAATTAACATCCTTCTTTGTTAGTTCTGTCAAAGGTTTGGCAGTAGTAGCAAAACCCTTTATAAAAGGTCTATAATAACCTACCATACCTAGGAACCTTCTTAATTCTTTCAAATTAATGGGAGCTGGGTAATCAATTATTGCCTTTATTTTACCTGCCTGCATGCGCAGTCCATCTTCACTAATTACATGACCCAAGTATTCTAAGGATTTCTTCGGGGATTGACATTTCTTTAATGTTATTTTTAGCCCTGCAATTCTTAATCTATCTAGGACCATTTCTAATGTTCTGAGGTGACTTTCTAAGCCTTTACTAAAAATGATAACATCGTCCATGTATACAGCAACATTTTCTATATCTCCTAGAATTTGTAACATTAATCTGACAAATGTTAATGGGGCTGATGTTAGTCCAAATGGCATTACTTCAAACTGTAAATGTTCTTTATGTGTGCTGAAGGCTGTGAATTGTTTCGACTAAGCAAACCTAAGGATGAAAATATTTCGGCATTCTATCTGGAACTGTGTTGGAATTTAACTTCCTGTAATTTATTACAAGTCTCCAACTACCATCTTTCTTTGGAACAAGTAACAATGGGGAATTATATGGAGATTTAGAAGGAATTACTACTCCATCTCTTTTCATTTCCTCTATCAAATTGTCAACTTTGGGTCTCTGGCTTATCGGCAATCTGTAATTAGAAATAAAAAATGGCTTGGCTCCATCATCTAACAATTCTGTAATTAGAAATAAAGAATGGCTTGGCTCCATCATCTAACAAAATTCTATGTTGTAGAACGTTTGTTCTTCCTAGTTTACCTCCTTCTACAGCTATTACATTTCTGTATTTCTCTAACACCTGAATTAACTTGTGTCTATTTTCTGGAAAATCTGTTTTGTTTACTTCTGAATTTATTTGGGAGTTTTGGCCAGTTATAGAGAAAACTGCTTTTTCTTCCACTGTTAGTAAAGGATTGTTAACAGGGATTCCTATGCAAAACATAATATCTGCGTATAGTGCTTTGGACATACACTTCGCAGTTATCACTGTTCATGTGTACAAGTGAATTATCCATTCTGACAAAATCTGGCAATTCTTCATTCAACAATAGAACATCCTTATCCTTCACATCCTCTTTTGATCTCAAATATATTTTTTGTTAAACATTTTGGATACAAAGTTACTACTCTGTTGAGTATAAATTGTACTTTATTATCATCAGTTATGCTAACACAACATATCTCTTCTTCTTCTATGTCTGAAAAATAGCAAAGTTCTGCATTTCCAGTGGTTTCTTCTGTTACTTCTATTATACTATTTATATCTGATTTATTTATTTTATCTAAGAGCAATACTTCATTTAGTATTTCCCCTTCACTTTCACAACTCATTACTACATTGCTGTAATTATAAGTATAGGCGCCTTGATTTTCGTCAGATTCAGTAATTTGGTCATCACAATCATTTATATCTGAGTAATTATTGATACTGGAGTATATATCACCCATATGTGCATTGTTGAGATGTGCACGCCTCAACAATTCTGTATTCTGTGATTGTGGGAATTCCTCTTTTTCATCTGTTTCCATTTTACCTTGGTTGTTCTGGTTACTTATCTGTCTTTCCTGTATATCTGTTTCGCTTGTCGAAACTGTCTCAGACAAATTGATCAGATTTGGGTGAAACTTTTCTTCGTCAAACGTAAAACATACGCTCTGCTGATTATCCTGTTTCAGGCTAATCTTTCCTTCACTACTATCTAATATTATTCCACATCTCCTCATTAACGTAAATGAGAACAACACTTGTGCAGGAAAAAATCTGTCTTCTACAACTAGAAAATTTTCATTAAAATTATGTGACAAAATATCTATTTCTAAGTTCACATTCCGCAGACTTTTAATCTGTTTCCCTGCTATTCCTTTTATTACTCTACTTTGACCCTCAATCTGAGTTTCTGTAATGCCTAAATATCTGGTTAAAGTTATTTTATCAATTATATTTACAGTACTACCTGAATCAATGAGCACGGTACGTGTCTTTCCATTTATTGGAATCTTTATTATAGGCAGATCCTTTCTGTTTATTTCTTCCTCTTTCATGGAAAATACTGCTTCTTTGCTATGTAAATAGGAAAATGCGGACGAACCTTCATTTCCCATTGTAACTGTTTCTCCTTTTTTCTCTTTAATCTCCTTGAAGGGGATTACTTTCCTTTCTCTTTAAAGGGGTTAATTGTCACTGGTTGGATGACTTATTTATATTTGGGCGACTGTTACTTATCTCTATAATCTCTCTATTGGCTTCCTTATTACTGAACCAACAGTATTTAGTTAAATGCCCGATCTTTTTGCAAACTGCACAGATTCTAGGCTTTCTGCATTCATCAGTGGAATGATTGGTATACCCGCAGTTTTCACATGTTATTTTTGGTCTAGCTCCTTGAGCTGAATGATTCTCTGGTTTTGAATTATTTGTGTTTGGATACTGACCATTATGATATCTTATGGGTGGACCGGGTTCGGTCTTCCTTTCTGATTTGGATTCCATTTTTTTCTGGTATTTTGTGCATAGTTCCTTTGAAAGGAAGTTTGTCTATTCCCTACTTGTCTGGAATCATCATTATACTTGTTCTTTCTTTTATATGACTCATTGGTATTTCTGCCTTTCCTTTCACTTTGTGTTTCTGTTACCCCTACAAATTCCTTAGAAAAATCTATCTCTTTCTTCTGGATTTCTTGTCTCATTGATATTAAAGCTTTAAGTCTGTCACTTTTAGGATGAATTTTAACTTTCTTGAACGCTTTCTTTTCTTTTTCTCCAAGTGCGTTATACATCGCTCCAAATGACAAGTAATTTAAAACATATCTCAAACTGATTAAATCATTTTCTTCATCACCAAAACCATCCTTATCTCCTAAGGTGATGTTTGTTTTTTTTAAGTCTTTTATCACTTTGTGTGTTGATTCTTCAATATCGCTGTGAAGATTTGCTATTGATTCTCCATCATAATGTTGGTTAAGGAATTCATTAATATTATAAAAGGCATCACTTTGACTCACTGGTTCCGAGAGTGATAAACAAATTCTTTTAAATTCAGTGTATATGGTTATATTGCTGAATCTAACTGAATTCAAAGTTTTGTGTGCATCACCCCTTTCTGAGCTAACGAGAAGCAAGGCTTCGTTAATTTTTGCTCTTTCATCTGTTATTTTTCCTGTAGAAATACGACTGACTGCGTCCGCTAACCACTGGTTCACAGAATATGATTCTAGCCTATTTTTGTCAGGATTTGAACTTTCAACCCTTCCACAGAATCGTGTGGCTTGCGTAATGATCGCTGCTTGCACCATTGTTCTAAACTGAAATGTGTTAGTATGGTTATTATTATTATTGTTACTGTTACTTGTGTTAGTACTTCCTTGAGTTAATGATGTTCATGAACTAGGTACTGGAATTCGACTTTGTCTATCTGTTGTTTGTCGTAAATGGTAATGTCTATTTCTAATTGCATTCCTCAATGCGTCAAACGAATCCCGCATTACAATGGTATTCTATAATCATAAGGAAATCTATAACCAAATACACAACAATATTCAAAAATACATCACCAAAAGCATGTTATGCTATTAAAAATTCCTATCTATCAAACATCAAAAAAAATCACAAGATAAAAAAAAATTTCAGAGAGAACTGTAACGTTATATACTTCCTGAGAGAGAAAACTATAAAAGTCTTATACCCTCTGAGAGGGATATTTAAAAAATACACTCTCTACGAGAGAGAATTGAGAGATCACAAGTTAAAAAAGAAATTCAGAGAGAACTATAACGTTATATAATTCCTGAGAGAGAAAACTATAAAAGTCTTATACCCTTTGAGAGAGATATTTAAAAAAAACACTCTCTACGAGAGAGAATTGAGAGATATAATTTTCCAATCTCGACTTACGTATTTCTGTTGTTGTTCAGTCTTATTCTGTCGTGGTTCGGTTAACTGCTTTCTTCAATTGTTTTTCACTTCTGCGACCAACACATAGGCGTTGTATTTGTTCGCTGTAGACACACCGTTCGCTGTAGACACGCAGTTCGCTGTAGACAGGCAGTTCACTGTAGACACGTCGTCTCCGACTTCTGGTTTTAAAATTTGACTAAAACTGGCCCATTCTTGTTTTGTTGACCATCAGGGATATGTCTTCTTCTTGAATTTACAGTAATGTTTATTTTTAACGGGAATGTACGTACATGTGAAATGCACTCATCCGCTTTAACAGACTGTAAAAAAAATTTGTTTGGGTGCGTTTCGATTGTTACCAACACACATTCGTCGTTGTTGTCACTTCGCTATATACTCTAAGGGGGGGGGGGAGGCGGCGGTGTTTTGACTGGTACATTTGTGTTGTTGCTGTTTCACTGGTTGTCGTTTCAAGTAGACTGTTATGATTGCGTGGTTCACTCGTTGTTTAATCTTGGGGGAATAATATTCTTAGTTGTGGGTTTTCTGAGTGGTAAGAATGTTTCAGGGGTTGATGTTTGCATCAGGAAATGTTTTCGCTCACTTCGTCGCCTGTTATTAGAGTTATGCTTGCCGTTGTTATGAAATTCTGGTATGTGTTCTTCACACTGCCTTACACTGCACTTTTATTACGTCTTCTTTTGGATCCTACCACAGCTGCCACCATTTTATTTTATATGTCGTGCTTTCTTTTTGTAATGTTGAATTTATCACCTTATGTTATGCCTGTTATTCATTCCCCATGTCAGTAAGTTTATTTTTCCTTTATAGATGCTTTATCGTTTCTGGCTTTGTTATTGTAGTAGCGTTTTAAGTCCCAGGAGGCTTTACGAAGACGCAATGTACTTTTTCTTACTTCACTAACACAATAATAAAGTTACAGTAGGCTTCAAATTTTAGTGAATCAAAGTGTGAGCCAAATGTGAGTCTTTCTTCTTCTAATCCCACAACTGCTGAGGGACGACCTCCCCCACTAAGGCTCTAGTCTCCTTCTGCTCTAACCTTTTCTATCTTCTCTCTCTGTCTATCAATGTCTATCAATGGAAGGTTTCTCTTTCTCTCTATTCATAATTAATATTCAGAATTTCTAGCTATCATTACAATAAATCTACATCTACGTATCCCAAAATCTGTAACCTATTTGCTTGAACATCACATACAGTTTCTCTAGCAAAGAGATCGGAAAAATCGATCTGAACAACTCATAATTCATCATATTAATAGAGGCGCCTGTGTCTATAAAAACACTCACATTTTTCCATGCACAGACCCAATTATGACGGGCTTCGACCCTGAGGGTTCCCCCAGAAGTCCGATATCCCAAGAAACACCCATCCAGTTTTCCCTTACAACTGATCGGTCGTTAGACAATGTCCCCCGATCACAAGATCCCCTCGAAATATTCGCATGAGGACTTTTCTTATCTGAGCTACCAAAATTCTGAAATGCAGGCCTACCATTATACTGTCTCCGAGACGGACAGGGCTGCCAAGGATGACCATAACTCTTACAGGTGCCACGATATTTAACACGGCAAAATCTCTTAATGTGTCCTTGCATATTACAATTAAAGCAACGAACCCGTGGAGGCCGAGAACTTAAGCCAACCGTAGATTTTTGGCTATTCCGACTTTCAACGAAATTCTTCAGACCGCAGACTGGATCTCCGCGTCCTACAGAAGCATATGATGATCAAAGGAATCTCTGATCACTATTTCCTCTCCTTATTTTTGCAACTTTCTTCTTCGTGAATAAATTCGTTAACTTATTCTTGGCTGATCACAAATGCAAAAAATTCCCAAGTCCTGCGAAAGGACACCCCTTACAGAAAAAATCACAAGAAAAAACAATTTCCCCTGACAGAATTCCCATACAACACGAAACTCAAAATGTTAATTCCCTTTACTCTAACAATTAATTCCCAAAACTCAAAAAAAGGTACTAATCAAACCCACCATTAAATCCCAAAGTTAAATAAACCCATAATTAAAATCAAAATTAATTAAACCCTTAATTCAAAATTAAAATTAAGTAAGCCCAAAATTAAATTCAAAATTAATTAAACCCAAAATTAAATTACACCCCAAAATTAAATTCAAAATCAACCAACCCCACAATTAAATCCAAAGTCCCATGAGAAAAAGTGCTGGCTAAACGCACAGCTGATGCAAAGTGGGTCACGATCGCATCTTCAAGGCCAAACCACAAAAAAACACAGTCTCCCCCAAGAAAAGAGAATGGGAATTCACTCTCACATATATAAAACGAGACTCCGAGACTCGAGGAGAGAGAGAGAGAGAGAGAGAGAGAGAGAGAGAGAGAGAGAGAGAGAGAGAGAGAGAAAAGAATTCATCCCTCGCCCCCTCAGAGCAACACCTCACTCCCTCTATCACCCCATCCAAGGCCTGTTGAAGTCTACAGAAAAACACCTAGCACGAACCCCGAGGAGGCAAGCTCTCCTCTCTTGTTGTCAAGGGACTAAATTGCTGAGTAAGCTTATAGCAACTGCACCCACTTTACATACATGCATGTATGCACCCAAAATAACACACGTACGTGTGTAATTATAAAAATAAGAAAAAAAGCTAATAAATGTATACCCATTTGTGTAAGAAATGTTCACACACAGTAATTCACAAATGTCAAATAAAATACTACCTAATTATCAAAGTCCCCAGAGATAACACAATAAAATATTCCCTTTATTAAACCCTAAACGCTGATGCGAACTGTCGATTGCTATATATAAAAAAAACAGGATATATAAGACACGCCCACAATTCAAATGCACTGCATAAGGGTATTGCAGAGAAGGCAAGAGACTCCGCCCAAACTAATGACGTCATTGACACGTCACTCAAGGGATGACGTCACTACAGCCACCGCCCGAATATCAGTTGCAGTGTAATGAAAAGTCCAATCTGACATTAAATTTAACAAATAAAAAAAATAAAACACTTATGTACGCCTCTATTTAGCGGCGCCAGAATCCTCTCACCCACGACAGAGAGAGAGAGAGAGAGAGAGAGAGAGAGAGAGGGAGAAGAAAAAAACACTTGCATATTTTGCATGTTTCAACACACACAAGCAGTCAAGATACCGCAATTACTTTACACTATACCCATTATATATACCTAAACACTCCCCAATATGAATTAACACCTTAAAAACCATGTTTCCCGTGACGCATTATTAAAACACACACACACAGAGTCGCCTTGAGAAAAAGATTGATTCAAGTGCGCCGCACAACATCAGTTTCCTATACTGAATCGCTGACCCCAACAAAATCCTATTCTGAGATGCCAATACCAGCATTACTAAGATATGTCTCTTTGGAAGCGTATCCCTAACTATCTATTTATCTATCTATGTCTAACACCACTGCCAACCACTGTTAATGGGCCTGTTCCCCAGGTCAAACAGGGCCATCTTTTATTTCTTTATCTGTTTTAAGAACAGAATCAATCATCTTACTTCTCTAAGATGTCTGTGGTTACCGTGGCTCATCCCTGGTTCAGCAAATCCCTTCCCCTTTGTCGTCTTCTCTCACTAAACCTATCTTTACACAAAGGCCTACTGGAATTAAACACTGAAAAGCAAAACTAGACTTTATTGACAAACTTAACGAAAGTAACTCAGCAAAAGCTATGGTCATGAAATGGAGTGATTCAAACCACCTATCAATGGAAATCATAACTAGAGGAAATCCTGTTTCACAAGCAATGCTAGTGAATAACACCCTGGTCATCAAACAAAGTAATAAGGTCATTCTAGACCACAATATGTCATATAATATATAAGAGTAAAAACACCACTTCCAAAATATTCGTCCTCTCAGGACGAAACTCGAGAATTCCTGTTGAAAGAAACCTGAAATGAAGTTCATTACAAACAGAAAAATGTCTAATGGAGCATTAAATGGGAAAATTCATTATGTAGACATCGATCAGTTTCACTGCTTTCCATACGGGGGTTTTCCCTCTAAAGTCTGGAAAAGATCTAGATGTCACTGGGCGATCTTACTTGCCTTTTTCTATGGCCATGAATAATGTATCTTCATAGTGGTGGTTTCTTTAAACACGACACCAGGCTAAAAGCACATATCAGCCACTCCAGATCGAGGCATTCTCCCTGTGAAAGTCACTGTTCCCCTCATAAATATCCTATGGGAGATCACACGCACATACCCCACCGGAACTTGGGCACTTCCGGCGAATCAGTTCAGTGTTCGAAAGATCACGCTGTCTCTCTGATCAAATAGCTCTCTGTATCCAACTGAGCAAACCGCCAAGTCGATACAATTGCACCTGTGCCACTGCCAGGCCAGCACATAGTTCTTCTAAAGTCATCCAAAACATAATATATATACTAAGCTGACCAACCTGAGCTTCCCAGGAGAACTCTGAAGGACACAGAAAAATTTTCCTACATCTCCTTTGAATTGTTTTATCATGTAAAGAATGTGTGCTATCACTGAAAATGCTTTTCTTTCCTGTGATTAATAATTCTGTCCTGAATTAATTAAAAAAGACACTCTGCTCGGGGAAAAGGTGACAGTGTCGTACAGACTTCTGCAACGAACAGAAATTCACATATATCTTAAGGTTAGTGTGTGAAGAGATTCACCCATGGAAATGAATAGTGGATGAATCGCTGTAAAGACTACAGTATATAGGGGACCCTTTGATGAATTACGTATACCCTCCATGAACAAAACAATACCACGTCAGTGATCGCATCAAGTCATATTTAAATGAGAAAATCAAACAGGAACTGCCTCACCGCCAGGAAAGCCTGCACTAATGTAAGTCCTCCTCTCTCTCTCTCTCTCTCTCTCTCTCTCTCTCTCTCTCTCTCTCTCTCTCTCTCTCTCTCTCTCTCTCTCTCTACCTTTCAGGTAGATCAAAATTTAACAGAATGATCTCACAGCAATAACAAAAAACAATCGCAATTAATGAAAGACATGTCAGTAAGTCTACACTCTACACTGTCTACAGGGACGAAGTGTGGTATGGGCATGCGCACAACCTCAGTTAACCAGTTGCCTAAATATCACCTCGTTTTCAAGACTGGTATTCGATCGTTATCGCATAAATTAGATGGTAGGCTGTCAACTTGACAAATAACTTCAGAATATCCATAAGTTATGAAGATAGTGTCCGTTGGCTGTGTATAAATATTAAATTATTATCACGACGGTAATTTTAGACACCATAAAAAGAGGTGCAACTGTTCGATTTCCTGTGCGTGTTAACGAACGCGTTTCAGTTTCCTCTGGCGTTTCTAAAGGAAAGTGCAGGCCGAAGACTGAATGGTCTAACATAGATATTGTCGATATATGGAGATTTTTTAGTGGATTAAGTACTTAGATATGATGATGGTAATACATCAAGGTACTTAAGAATTTGTATTTTATTGGCAAGGTATAATTAAGATACAATTGCTTAAGATGAACACTGAAAAAAATGTGGTAATTTCGTCTCGAGTAATTTTTTAATGAAGGGGTAGGTCTGTCACTACTTTTTTCCATGGCGAGGACTGGTGTGGTGATAGAAGCTATATTTTGAATTACATTGATTTATGACTTAATGAAAGTAATTCTGCTACAGTCAAACCCGTCTGTTTAATTTTTTGGATGTACTAAACTGATTATAGAGTTTGCAGTGGGAGGTGGAGGTGATTATAGGGTTTGCAGTGGGAGGATTTTAATGACGTCACCAACAGAAAAGGTGGTACTTTTCCACCCAAGCTACTGGTGACTCCCGTAAAGTTACTGAAGAAAAGGTGAACAACACTGGTAAAAACGAAAATTTCATTTATTTTGCCAGTGTTCGTATGTCTGTCACAGGTAGGGGTTTGATTTTGAGTTATAAACCGTTCTGGGGTGACACAGGCTGTGTGCAAAATTTTGTCTGGGCCTGTCAAACGGTTCGGATTTCTATAGCGTCCAAACATACAAACATTCACTTATGTGTGTGTGTGTGTGTATGATATATATATATATATATATATATATATATATATATATATATATATATATATATATATATATATATATATATATATATACATATATATATATATATATATATATATATATATATATATATATAAACATGTATATTAGCTATATGAACACGCAGTAGTCGGGATGTCTGTATGTGTAAAGTCTTACAAAATAAATGTAAACAAAATTTTTCAGGACCAGCACTTCCAAACTAAACAAGGGAAAATATCTGAAATATGAAATAAAAACATCGGTACAAGGGAAAGAAAAATCCAAGAAAAATCTACACAAAATCCCTACTAACCCACAAAAAAGTTTCAACTCTGTTCTAATTATCTCAGACATTTAAGGAGATTTATGGCCTTGTTTATACCAAGTTTGTGTGTTGTATGTTACTTTCTTTTCTGCTTTAAATTTCGGAGTAGTAATATAGCTATTTTTTCAACAAAAAAAAAACATGTATCTTTTGCGAAGGATGTCATTTGAAGGGCCTTCGTAATTTTTAATCTCCTCCATTCTTCAGAATAAGGTTGTTCCTTCTTCCAGAGACATTTCTATCAGAGATGGGGATTGGAAATGTTTCATGGGGAGAAAAAGTTGAAGTAAGTCTACACAAAATAAAGATTCAGTCCTCAAAGACAACTCTCTGTTATCTAATTATAGCTGGCGTTTAAAAAACTTAATATTCTGTAGGAATACGAGTTAACTCACTGATATGCATGCATGTATGTATACACACACATACACACACACACACACACACACACACACACACACACACACACACACATATATATATATATATATATATATATATATATATATATATATATATATATATATATATATATATATATATATATTATTACTAACAGGACCTCATTCAAACTGGATGATATCTAGTAGAGATATTTATTCAAAAAGGTTACAAGCTTTCTATGAAAAACAATCCTCATTCTCAAGTATCCTTACAATGACCAGACGCGTAGTCCAGCCGTATTTATACCTGTGTGCTGGGTACTTTAACCCTGTAATTGCCCTCCTCCTGTGTGACGTCCCCCTGGTAACCTTGGTCTTTCTCTATCAGCATCTTCACCCAGGTGTTAGTGCCCCGTGCGTTCTCTTGCGTTTTTTTGTTTCCTAACTACTGTGGAGTGTACAATTTTCCTTGACATGCTGCCTTCAAAGCCGTTTCCGGTGTTCCCTGTCATTGTGTTGTTAATGCATGTTATGAAGACGTTCTCTACAACCAGTCTGGCCGTTTTGTTGGTGTTCCTGTATAGAAAATTCATATTTTCCAGTCTATTTTGTGGTCTTTTTCCCGACAATATTTGGCAACTGCCGACGTCTGATTATAATGTCTTATGTTCTGTATGTGTTGTTTGCTTCGCTCTTAGCAGGATTTGCCATTTTCGCCATAGTACCCATCTTCACAATCTAGACACGCTGCCATTTATAACCCCCCTTCCTTATCTCTTCCCCCTCTACCGACTTTTTGTTTCTAACTATTTTGTTCCTAATGGTGTTTTTGTTGCTGCCTATCTATTTCAAATTACCTAGCTTCCTGCTGATGGGTGTAATAGTGTTGTTGTCCGGGACTGTAATTATTTTCTTCCCTACCAGGTGTTCCTTTTGTATCCCTTCCCTCTCCCCAAAATAGTTTTTTCTTGCCTTGATGTGTGCCCTCTCCCACCAGTACTTAGGGTATCCTAATCTCCTAAAACTCTCCCTCAGGTATTCCAGCTCTTCCTCTAAGAATTCGGGACTGAAAATCCTATAAGCCCTAATGGCCAACCCTGTCATTACTAACATTTTTATTTCTTTCCAATGACTGGAGAACATATGTATGTATGAGTTGGTGTGTGTCTTCTTCCTGTATACCTTGAATTTTAAATTTTCCTCTTCCCCCTTTACCAGGACATCCAAGAAAGGAATTTCTCCCTCCCTCTCTTCTTCTATTGTGAACTTGATGTGTTCATTTAGTTTATTTGTGTTTTCTAGGAACCTGTGTAGATCTTCCCTTTATCCCTTATAAATAATAAAGGTGTCATCCAAGTATCTTACCCATTTTACGATATAAGTTCCCTTTATTTAATTTGCCCACCCCTTCCGTTTCAAACCATTCCATAAAGATATTAG
>NC_089752.1:63442819-63455319 GCF_040412425.1 Macrobrachium rosenbergii
TAACAAATACAAAAAGAAACAAGTAAGCAACAAATTCTGCGGTAGATATCTTTCGTGGCTGATTTTAATAGCATCAATAAAATATTAGGTGAGAGATACGTAATCATCATGCAAATGAATATATAATACACGGATGAAGCCGGACAGTCGACAGACGAAACGGACGAACTTATTGGAGGGGAACTTGCTCGACATCTCTACATGATAACAACCCTGCCACTCAACTTTCTGGCTGTTTTAGGTAAGTTTTTGTTGTTGTTCAGAAATCCTATTAAATGAGAAATACATATTTAGAAAAAAATATGGAATACTGAACTATAGCACGTATGAATAACATCTTCACTCACTATTGGCAGGTAGGCTATGCTTGAGAGATGTCTGCTGGAGCGAGCGAGCGTTCAGAGAATAGGACCACTTGTATTCTTTTCATAAATGTTGGTAAGTTTCTTTGTTTTTACAGTTCGATTTAGATTTGAAATACATCAGCTTAGCGATGTTGGGATAACGAGGATTAGGATAATTGCACGATATTTATGCAGTATATATTATGTGTAATATTATTACGTGATTAGTCGCTAAAACTTCATTATTAAGACCTAACATTACCATAAGGATGCTGTTTGAATTTAGTTTGGGTTAATTTTGAATTAAGCTTTATTACTTAGGCCTAAACCCCACACGAGCAGACATTAGGTATATGCAGTACAGACTACAGACATAGGATGCATGCAAGAGTGAGATCATGAAACGAGCAAAAATGCTTGTATTTGTCAGTGTCTGAGCCAGCAGCACTGCCAAGAAGCGTCTGCCCATGTGAATGGGGCCGTATATGTTGTTATGGTTTTTTTTCTGCTTAAATAACCAAATTTATTGATAGACTAGCGTTGCCTTGGATTCAGTGACGTGTTTCATGATAGGATGACCTTATAGGCCCTGGCGACTTTTTCATAACGTCTCGGGTCGTTTCGAGTCGTTTTTCTTGTGTGTGTACAGCCCTCCACAGGGACAATTCCCTCTCTGGTGGGCCCTTGAATGTATTTAGTAGAATCTTTTTATAAACTGTAGATGCCTTTCGGTATTTTATCTTCAATGTAGTAGCTCTAGCGCTTGGTTAACTATAAAATGTTATAATTTTTATATTTTTCTTTGTATTGTCTTACTGATGGTCTGTACACTTTTTTGACAAAAATTTCCCAACACCATTCCCACTTTTGTTTTCTCTCAGTATGTTTATTATATTGAACGAATATTTTCGAAGAGTCACTTTCATTATTACTTAACTAAGTCTCAGCTAACATGCATATGTCTAGATTTCGATCATTTATAAGGTTTCTAATGGCGTTTGTTTTATTTGCTACGAACTGTATATCTATTAAATTGCACAGAAGATTATTAATCAAAGCCATGATCAGTATTATTTTTCGCCTTTGACATTTCTTCTTTGTATACTATATGCACTTGTTGCCATCATATGTTTTGTGTTCAGTATCGCTATGGCCTTTCTTTTCACAACTGTTACACTCTGTAAGGTAGTGCTGGTACATTCATTTGATTTGTGATTTTCATTACATTTAGGACAAACTTGGTCATTCTTACAATTTGCTGCGCTATGACCAAATTTCTGACATTTATAGCATTGATGATAGGGCATGTAACAGCCATATACCTTGCAGTGACTATACATTGGACAGAGTTTGTCACCTTTATCGAAGATAGTCGCTTGTATTTGTGTGTGCATTTTATGATACAATGTTTATATTTATCACCTCTGGCTTTCATTTCCTTTACTATTTTCAAATCATCATCATCTTGAATGAGTTGACGCAGCCAAGGATTTTTCTTCTTGATGTTGTCGACAATGTCATCCTCATCCTTCGAGACATATACCACTTTTATCTTAGGTTTAAGTTTACCTCTCTCATTTATTGATATATTGCAACTTCCGTCTTCAATCTCTAACTTCGCTTATTCTAAGTTTTTCTTGTCAGCAAATCTAACAAATAAGTGTTCATCTCTTTTTAACTTCCTCAATAACTCTGCTTTACCTTCTTCCGGGGTAGATTTGATCAGGAGCACATTTTATGTCCTTAGTGACTGCGTAGGTTCTGGCCCTGTTTGTCATAGTCTTCTTGTCTTTATCCACGGTGTCAATTTTGTTTTGTGTTTCACTAGTTTTCAGTGTCGAATCTTCAGTCATCCCTGCTAATATAGTTGAGTTTGTTTTCATTTCGTCAAGGCTGTCTTCAATATCCTTAGTGTTCGCTTTTCCTTGTTTTAGTGCTTCAGACTTTTTGCATTTGTTGCAAATACACCATATATTTTCACTTTCAAGTACCTTTTTGTATTGTATATCAATATTAGCACAAACAATGCTGAGATGGTACCAAATATTGCAGATATTACATTGAATTCTTTCATCTTTGTCGTCCACCGCCAGCCTGCAATGTCTGCACGGTGCTGACACATCTCTTCTCTGCGTTGACTTGTCACTTAGCAAGCAAATCTCATCAACGACTTGCTTTAGTCTCTTGTCTTCGTAAGTTTTTCTAATAAATTCTCGATATTGATCATATGTTGCGTCAAATTTTCCCCATGGCGACGTAATTACAAAATCAATTCCTTTCCCTTTTTCCTTCTTTTTCGGTGCACTAATTTTCAATATAAAGCGTTAGACCGGAGCACCGGGAGAAGAGCCGCGAAAAACACGTCCGTCTCGGGCAATACCCAACGATACAAAAAAAAAGCCATCATGAACAAATTTGTCATAATCTTTATGACAAACGCCCTACCATAATGTAAACAAATTTTTCCCTCCTTACTGTATCCCTACACTTTATTTCCAAATTTAATCTTCCTAGCTGTGTCTCTATTTCGACTCATGGCCTTAGTTTGGGGAATGCTAGTCAAAAAGTGAAAAATCATGAGTCTTGTCGTTATGCATTGGTTTGCTATATTACCCATTGTTGACAGGTGTATGGTGTCAGGATGGCAGAGCATGGGATCACTGTAGACGCACATCAACGTCACCCAAAGAGACTAAGAAGTCAAGCAAAGAACATCATCTACAATGTCTACAATTATCTTCACAGGCAACAGCACTGTAGCCTACGTGCATGTCAGTGTCAGAAGTGGATGAGGAGACAGCCAAGGTGGTGGGTGTGAGTCTAAGAACAGTTAAATCCATAAAACAACAGACAATTAAATGTCATCCACCTTCTATCACGTCACCTCCACCACGTGCCGACTACCTTCGACTTTGACGAAACTGGATCAGTTTGAGAAGGAAGCAATAAGAAAAGAAATTCTTGCCTTCTACGACAGAGGTGAGCTACCAACACTGGATAATATGCTCCCTAAGGTGAAAGAAGCTCCTGTAAGTTTTCAAGGTGGAAGGACAACGTTATGGAAAGTAATTAGAGAGCTTGGATTTAGGTTTAAGAATTGTTCAAGTGGAAGGAGAATATTAATGGAACGCCAAGACATCGTTGTGAGTCGACACAAGTACTTAAGACTAATTGAAAAGAACAGAAAAAGTGAAAATCCAAGACCTGAAGTTTACTTGGATGAAACGTGGCTCAATCAAAGGGACAGTGTGACAAAGTGTTGGACCACAGGTGACAGTGCTGTAGGACCTAAGGTAAAGTCTGGGAAAGGTGCACGCTTAGGCCTAATCATCTTACATGCAGGAAGCAGAAATGGCTATATTCCCAATGCACAGCTCATGTTTAAGTCACGGAATGGATATAAAGGTGACTACCATGATGCCATGAACCACAAAAATTTAAAAAAATGGTTTGAGGAACATACCGCAGAAATCACTCATAATTATGGACAATGCAAGTTGTCATTCAAAGATAGTCAATAAAGTACCTACATACAACAGCAGAAAAATTGAAATTATTAATTGGCTGTCTGAAAACAAAATTGAACATGACCCAGACCTCATAAAATCAGAACTAATGGAAATATGTAACAATCATAAAGAAAAACAAAGATTACATAATTGATGAAATTGCTCTTTCCCATGGACATGAAATTTTGAGATTGTCCCCTTGTCATTGTGAATTTCATCCAATAGAACTAATTTGGGCCAAAGTTAAAAAAAAAAGTTAAAAAAGAAAACTCAAATGAACACCAGACAGCAAAGAAAGTAGAAGAATTAGCAAGAAATAGCATTGAAAAAGTGACTGAGGGTGATTGGCGAAAGTGCATGGAGCATACATCTAAAATAGAAGATAGTTATAGACGAAATGATATAGCTCGAGAACATATGATTGAGGAACTGGTTATAAGCCTTGATGACTCAGATAACAGTAGTGACGATGACATGATGTAGTTTGTGTGCAATTTGTATATTACATTCTTTCAGTAATAGTCACCTTTATTCTGATATAAATTTGCCTTCATTTATATATTTGTGTTCGTGTAATTTATTTGGCATCATCACGAAAAAGAAATGTTAATATACACTTATATTATACAGAATGTGTCAGGTTTATGTTGGAATGTATAATATCACACACAATACAGTTTTTAAAACTGCAAAGTTGCCAATTTATCAACCACTATTGTGTGTAAAGGAAGTGTTTGCTTGTGAAAACAAATATTTTGGTTTATGCATTATCATGGTGTTGACGTACAGTTATGAAATAAAAATACGATTTGTTTGAATTGTGTTTTGCATGATAACCTTACTTTTACACATCTGGCCAGACTCCTTCCTCAGGATGAGTTTAAAAAGCTAAAGCTCCAGGCCTGACTCCCGCTTAAATTTAAAGGTCCGGAGGGGAATAGTGAGGACGACACGGGTCCCTGATAGAGTGTTATTGTACTGTCAAGTGCAGCTGCCCGTATCCATATAGAGAAGTTACCTTCTTTTTCGGACAGCCACAGACCAGTCATTGCATAATCCTAGGCTCGTTTATTGAACTAGAATGCAAGATCTGACATACACACACGTGTCATTCCAGTATGGCCCCAAATAACAACAAGTGAAAGCGAGAGATTCCTGTAGAAGTAAGGAATGTGTAAAGTTGAGCTGGCTGGTTGCCCGTGGAAGGCTATTGTCTGCGCGCATCCCCGCTCATTTTAATATTCTTAATCTTTTGCTAGCTATTTTCATACTGATAGCCTTACCTATAATTTTTGGTAGCATTGTCACCCATGACATTTAAGCTACAATACCGTATGAAACACGAGAAGATAGATGATAAATGCACTGCGATGTCATGTAAGGAATGAAAGAATATGCTTTATATTAAAAAATTTCATGTTTATTTCACTATACATATTTTAGCATTAAGTATACTGAAGTACATAATTCATATATCATTATAATCCTTAAATCATTGGCTTGACGATGTTTAGTGATGAAATTGGGAAACACTGCTTTTCTTCAGGTAAAACCGAGATGTAATGAAAGTTATAACTTTTGAAAGACATATTTCATGAGGAGAGGTCGCAGCGTAGATGTTTACTCGGTGACGGCTGGAAGAGACTGACGAGTTTCCAGCCTTGTGACTGGCTGATCAATGGCCAATCAGGAGCATCGTAAGAGACGGGGTTGGATATCAGATGCAAGGGTACTGTGAATTGATAATAGTAATAGGGCCAGCAGCATCAGTGAAGTTCAGTATGAAACAGCAAAAATATTGAATCATACCGATGAATCGCTGCACCTCCCTTTTCGTATGCAGATATGGTATACTGCATAAAGCTTGGACATTTGTACCCTTTGGCGTCAATTTCCCACTTCCGACATGGTGACCGAGATAGATGATCTCGGCCACCCCAAAACTGGCATTTCTTCAGGTTAATTACCAAGTTTGCCTTTCGAAGGGCTACCAGGATCTGGCGGAGGATTGATAGATGTTCCTCGAGAGATTTTGCATAAGTTACTATGTCGTCGAGAGAGACAACACAGTGTTCAGTACCTTCTAGGATTCTATTCATAAGCCACTGAAAATAGCTAGGGGCATTCTTTAGCACAAATGGCATGACTTTATATTGATAGAAACCCTTTGGGAATGATGAAAGCAGTTAGCAGGTGCAACTCCTCTGATGAAGGCACCTGCCAATATCCCTTCTCGAGATCAATCTTACTCAAGTAGCAAAGCACTTCCGAGACTGTCTAGGCAGGTCTTGATCCTCGAAGAGGGTAAGGCTCAGGTTCAGTGACATCATTAAGTTTTCTGTAATCGATGCAGAGCCTATCTCCCCCTCCTTCCTAGGGGGACCAAGACGACAGGTGAGGACCATTGGCTGCCACTGTGTTCAATCAAGCCAAGCTCAAGCTGGAGTTTGACTTGTTCCTCTATCCTTCGGGCCTTGTCAGGATTGGTTTTATAGTGGCCCTGAACTACTGGGCAGACCTCTTTGAGTACCTTTATAGTATGTTCGCCTTCGCTTGTGCACCCGAGCATGTCCTGGGTGACATCAGGATAGTCATTTAACAAGTGATGCACCTCTTCTCTCTTGGCATCATCCAGCACGGTGTTCATGACCTCAAGGCAGCGCAGGACTTCGGAGTTGGAGAATGGAGGTGGCACTGCAGATACAGTGCCAACTATCGCACCCATCATTGATGACTGACCTTGGGTGTTCCTTTCTTTGCGGGAAACGTATGGGTTTAGCAGGTTAATGTGGAGCCACTTGGCTTTTCTCTTGCCACAATTGACCAGATAATTTAAGTTACCGCACTTCCCTAGGACCTTATGAGGCCCTGTAAACTGGGTCTCTAAGGGGCGTGTCACTCCCATCCGGAAAACGAGAACTAAATCGCCTATCTTGAAGGAACGAGTTCAGGCTGTTCTATCAAATTTCAACTTGACTTGTTCTTGAGTTGCAGCTTCGGTTGCTTGGGCTGCTGCCCAAGTGGCTCAGAGTTTCTGCTGAATGGTTGGGAGGTCTGTCACCCATTCAGCCGTGGTAGGATCAGCCCAGGCCTCGTACAAAATGTCAAGGGGGTCCTGGGTAGAATGTGCATAGAGCACTTGCCGAATGGCAAAAAGAGAGTAGGGGTGGTTCTCCCAGTCTGTTCCCTCTTTGTGACCAAGTTTTTTTAAGGTTGATTTCAGGGATTGGTGGAATCGTCCAACCATCCCTTGATGTTCCAGATGGTATGGAGCTGAATGAATATGCTGGACACCATGGCTAACCATGCTGTCACGGAACTCCTGTGACATAAAGTGCAGCCCTTGGTCGGTCTGGATTGTTTCAAGGAATCTGAAACACCAAAAGAATTGAACAAGAGCTTTCACTGCATTCTTGGAGTTTTCGCTTCGAACAGGTATTGTTTCGGTCGTTAGGCAGTGACTATTGCCAAACTTGCCTTTTGTACACCCTTAGGGTGTGTAGTAGTCAAAACAGACATCCTGGAAGGGGACTCCTGCTGAAGGGATGTTTCTTAGGGGGGCCTTAGGAACAACCTCATTTGGGTTGCAGGTGACCTGGCATGTTGGATATGGGATGATGAAGGCCTTAACTGTGGCGGCCAGGCTAGTAAAACTGTCCTTCGATGGCGAGGGCAGTTCAAGCGACACCAAAATTCCACCAAGGACATCATGTGCCAACCATAGGAGATCAGGCTATAAAGATGGAGGAACTACCACAAGCCTGTGAAGGATGGAAGCAGGCTCCGACCTCCCAAGAGAAACCTGGTAGAAGACTCCATCTTCAAGAAGGAAATTGCACTTACCAAAGTCCTTGACTTCTTCCTCAGTAGTAGCTGCTTCTGAACAGTGGTGCCACAGGTTGGTGTCTTCAGATTACTCACAAATGAGTCACTCCCAGCTCAGAGAGGGGACTGATGCATGGGCTCCCATGATCAGGAGGGCAACTGTAGGTCCAGAGGTGAGTTCATCTTGAAGAGTGCCAGGCTGTTCATGAGGCCAAGGCACTTCTGCGAGGTTGATATCATCGGAGAAGGGGCCTTCATTAGATAGAGGATCTGTCTTCTCGAGCTGCTCAGGTGTTGTAGCTGCCATACAACTGAGAGGGACTGTGGTGTTTCTCCACTGGACCAAATCTTGGTCCAAGAGTAAGGGGTGTCCAGTGGCAAGGGACTGGACGACCCCAAAAAGATGCACCTTCTCGCGAGAGGGGTCACCTATGGTGACTCAAAGGCAAACCGTAGGAAAGTCTGTTGCATCCCCATTTACCCATCAGATGGTCATTCTTTCATCCTCCTGAAGAGTGGCACCAGGAGGCATTTCATTCCGGGCAATGAGACTAACCTCTGCACTGGTATCTACTATGTTTGGCAACATCCGAGGGCGAGTGGAGCCTTCGAGAGGCGCTATTGTTATGGCTTCAAGGCTTAACCACTCAGTTGGTTGTCTCGAGTGGACAACAGTCTGAACTACTTTAGGTAGTTTAGGCTGAACTTATAGTTTGCAGAGATGTGTCCCACCTTGCCACAATCTTTACAAGTTGACTTGCTAAAATCTTTTCTAGGTCTTGCTCCGTGGTAGGTAGAGGGTTTGTGACCCTTCGCCCAAGGCCCATGAGTGAGTTTGCCCTGTGTGGCCTCGTTTTGGGGTTTGAATGGTGCCTTCTGCTGAGATTCCACTCGCAGATGGCACTGTCCTATGGGGTGCCCTGGTTTCCTGCAATGCACACACAATGGTTTCTATGGGGTTGCCCATTCTTGAGTTGCTGTTGAGTGTTACTTGCAGCATGTGAGGAGGGATATAACTTTCATCTGTGGAACTAAGATGAGGATGATTGGTGTCCCAGGTGTCTGCCCAAGGACAGCACTTGACCACCATCTTAGACGCCTTATCGCATAGATGGGTGGCGAGAGCTTGCTGGGCATAAAGTGAGAAGTCCTCGAGCTGGAAGAGTTTGAGGGTGTCCTCCGCACTAGTGGCTTTGAGAGAGTCTAGCTATTGTTTTAATGCTTGTGTCTTTTTGAAGATCCACTCAGACCAGGTTTGGCCTGATTCTTTGGGCATATTTCTCCACCTTTTCCACTAATGGTCGGGAGTTATTTCAAAAGCCTTTATGATGGCTTGGTGGACAGGGGTGAGATTCCCTTGATCCTCCGGCTGGGCAGCATTGAATGCAATGGAACCTTTCCCTTCAAGGTGCTTTCCCCAGGATCAGAGACACTTCTCCAGGAGAGGGCTTATAGGTCTTCAGGACCTTTTCGACATGGTCAAGCCAGACTTCAGGCTAAGCTTCATCCCATTTTCTTATGAGGGAGCCTACACTGCTGACGGTTGAATGTGGAGAGGGCGTTGATGTGTTGTGCACTCCTTGGGCTGCCATTGCAAGCTGATGTGCCCTTTCCTTCTCCCTCTCTTCTCTTTCTCTCTCTTTCTCCTGCCTTTCTCTCTCCTTCTCCTGCCTTTCTTTCTCCTTCTCCTGCCTTTCTGCCTCTTTCCGTTTCTCCTGAGCTATTCTTTCTTTCTCCTACTCCTGCCTTTCTTTCTCCCTTTCCTGCCTTTCTGCTTCTTCCTGTTTTTCCTGAGCTATTCTCTCTCTCTCCCTTTCCCTTTCTTTCTTGGCAGAGATTAGCCTCTTTTGGACCCAGTCCCTCAGTGCTTGGCCCACCAGTTCCAATTCCTTACCAGCCTCCATGAAGAACCTGAGCTCATCATTTTGCTGGGTTCTGGATGCCTTAGTCATCTTGAGATGGTGCTGAGAGGGGAGTGGCCCTCGGGAATAACAATAAGGTCTTAGGATGTGGGGAAGGAACCAGTGTTGGCACTACGCGCAAGGAAGAGTGCCCCGTTGGGTGAGGTGGCACTGGCACTCAGTCTAATTTTGACCCGAGTGACCGAGGTATATTCGGAATGAACGACTGTAACTGTTCCATGGAACTTAGGATTGTGCTAAAAAATGACAATTCGGTATATCTGAAAAGACTAGAAGTTGCTCAGAATGAACAGATTCAATATGTCTGAAAAAGACTCAAAGTTGTTCGGAATGAATGGATTCAACAGGTCTGAAAAGACTCAGGGTTGTTCGTGATGAATAGACTCAAAGTTGTTCGTAATGAACAGGTTCAGTATGTACAAAAGACTTGAAGTTGTTCTAATGAATGGGTTCAGCATGACTAAAAGACTCAAGGTTGTCCAAATGAACGGATTCAGTATGTCTAGAAAAGACTCGAGGTTGTCTGAATGAACGAGTTCAGTATGACTGAAAAGGACTCAAGGTTGTTCGAATGAACGAATTCAGTAGGTCTAAAAGACTCAAGGTTGTTTGAATGAACAGGTTCAGGAAGTCGTGTGAGGACTTTGGATTGTCTAAATTGAATGGGGATAAGAATTCCCATAAGGACTTGGATTCTTCGAAATGAACAAATATGAACTCTCAAAATGGACTTGGGTGTTCAGAATGAATGAATATAAAGTCTCAGAATGGACTTGGGTGTTGGAATGAACAGATGTGAAGTCTCGAAATGGACGTGGGTATTCAAAGTGAGCTGATATAAAGTCTCAAAATGGACTTGGGTGTTTGAATTAAAGGATATGAAATCTTATATGGACTTGGGTGTTCGAATGAATGGATATGAAGTCTGGAAATGAACTTGAGTGTTCGAAATGAATGGATATAAAGTCTCGAAATGGATTTGGGTGTTTGAATGAACGGATATGAAGTCTTATGTGGACTTGGGTGTTCGAATGCATGGATATAAAGTCTTGTGGACTTGGGCGTTCGATGTGAACAGATATAATGTCTTATATGGACTTGGGTGTTCGAATGAACAGATATAAAGTCTCGAATAGAATTGGGTGTTCGATGTTAACCAATATAAAATCTTATATGGACTTGGGTTTAGCACAATGTTTAATGCAAGCCTTAGTAATTTGCAGAGAATTGTCAGAGCTAGCGGATGAGGTTAAAATAACAAGGCTTATGTAGAATGGAGTACAGCTTAGTATGGTTTTGAATTTACTTGCTCACATAAATAACTACAATGCTTAAATTTATCATGCACGAGGCATGGCTAGACTGCCAAAAGATATTTCACGTGCTGAAGGGAAAATATCTTACACTACTCTATGACCTGGTTGGGCATGTGATTGACATGTTGGCATTAGCGAGACCCAAGGGTCAGGGACAATAGCACGTGAGATAAGGCTGCTTGGGTAGGTGGCGAGACAGCTCCAAGGTCAACTGCACATGTGCAACTGTCTGAATGAGGGGAACAACAAATAAACAAAGGTTGACGACTACTGGGAGCACGTGAGGGTTTGTTATGACAGGCGGCGGTCAGCCCCAAGGTCATCTCGGCTGAATGAATGGGCTAGCAAATGCCTGGCAGTGAGCGAAGCTTAAAGAAAACGTGGTTTTGAGAAGCAACCTTGTAATTCTGGGAAAGTTCCTCTCATCAGGGAAATGAATGAACAGGTGCGGTCGTTCTTACGGCTTTACTGACTGGGAAATAAATTGAATGAAATGGAGTTTACCATGTGCATTGCTTTATACGAGAATTTAAACAAATGCAAATACTAAACAAAATTTTGGGGCCACGTGGCCTGAACAAAGTTTTACAGCTTTATGAGATTTACTCGATAAGGAAGAATAATATATGTGCCTAATGAATGCATAACCTCTACAAGAAAGAGAGAGAGAGAGAGAGAGAGAGAGAGAGAGAGAGAGAGAGAGAGAGAGAGAGAGAGAGAGAGAGAGTAAAAATCCTAACTCCAGCAATACGAAAACTGCTGGACAGGGTAGCCCTCGTGGGTTCTAACGTGTGCCTAACTAGGTTTTCGAAAAGAGAAATTGCTCGAATCACATAAGAAGGAAATACACGCACTGTTTCCTATTACAATACTTCATAATTCACTTTTCACTTTTCCTAGCTAGCCTATCGTGAAAGTCATGTAAACTATCATGCGTTAGCCATCAAAAGCTTGTATAAAGGATAATAACTCTCTCTTCTCTATAACTGGGCTGCATGCATGTGGACTAACAATTCCTAAATCTATTTCAGTCACGACTTTGTTTGCACCTAACAAAATAAAAATAACAACACTGTACTTAGAATGGAACTGGAGCACTTGTGTGCTTATAAGGGAATTTACACTAATAAAAAGGTTTGTTTCTAATCTTGCAACCAGCTTCTAGCAAAGCTATTCAGCTGATAACTGCAACTGCAGAGTTGCAAGGGCAATTTGCAAGATGATCCTGTAACGTTCACCATTGATATGTTTTTAGCTGGGAGATCTAGTTTAACCAGTGGGTTGCACTGGGGATGTACGCAACATACCCTGGATGACACAAATTTGAACTCTGGCCTTGAGGTCAGGTAAAAACATACATTAAAACACAGCTGAGTGCCTACGTCAAAGGGGTAGTGATCAAGTAAACTCTTGTCTTTAACTTAATATACTGCATTATATTTACAAAAAAAACACACACATCAGAAGAATGGTAGCGTAATTTGGGACAGGCAAACAAGGTCCCAGGGAGTGATTAGGTAAACTCTTGATTTCAACTTAATTAGATATATTTACAAAAAAAAACATGCATCTGAAGAATGGTAT
>NC_089752.1:63462819-63465319 GCF_040412425.1 Macrobrachium rosenbergii
TGGAGAATTCAATAATCACTTCCTTAACTCATTGTGCGAAACTCTGCAAATAAAGAAAGTCAATACGATGATATACGATGATATACATAAATTTATTTCAGTTGGGACTTTCACTTAAGTCAGTTCATAGCTTCTAGTTGCTAAAACATTTCTACAAGTAGCTCGTTTCTATCAACTGTGTATTTCAAGTTAACTGTGCAGGCCCTGTTTATTCTCACTATTAAATGCAGTAATTTACATTTTACTGCATCGGAAATAATTATCCATTTGAGTGAGAATCATTTGCAGTCTAAGCTCTAAATCTTAATTGTATTATTATTATTATTATTATTATTATTATTATTATTATTATTATTATTATTATTATTATTATTATTATTATTATTATTATTAATCAAAATCCCTTACTTTCTACTAAAATCATGATGGAAAAGATACCAGACTTTACGATAACTTTTTGAAGTAATAATTATTCCTTTTATCCTTTTAATTTAGCACCCTGGGTTGGATGACTATTTGACGACAATTTCATTCATTCTGACATTTTTCACAGATCACATTAATATTGAAATGTCAACATTCCACTTTCTCTGCATATGATAAAACTTAGTAAGAATTTGACTATGTGGTTGCTAATTATTTTCTCCGAAAGCAGTATTGACATTTACGCTTTTCAAGGTAGCAGGATAATTTTAAGGAGTTATATTCGGTAAAGGTCATATTTCAGTGCAATTCAATAATTAAGTGTCGGTTGCGCATGGCAATATCTGGTCGTCAGAACAGACAGTATAGAAATCTAGTTGCAACTATTATTAGACGCAGTAGAGAGAGAGAGAGAAGTTGAATAATAGCTCACGAATATCTTACGTACGGATTACCTCTGCGAGACCATCCCGTTTTGATGGTATATTTTTTAACATATACACTAGACACTCAGCACTGGTGGTTTCCAACCTCTCTCTCTCTCTCTCTCTCTCTCTCTCTCTCTCTCTCTCTCTCTCTCTCTCTCTCTCTCTCTCTCTCTCTCCACCCTAGCGGCAACCCACAACGATCGTCTCGAAACTAGTTACGTAATTAAGAGCTCAGGTCACGAGGGTCCACTGGAAGTTTTGGGAACACGCCCATTCTCCCCTCTTCGCCCGGTTCCAGATTCAAACACTGGCCTTTCAATGGTGAGCTAGACGCGCTGCCATCAAGTTACGAGGCTACAGAGAGAGAGAGAGAGAGAGAGAGAGAGAGAGAGAGAGAGAGAGAGAGAGAGAGAGAGAGCCACCCTGGAACACCCAAGGTACATGCATATTTGGAAATCCATCTTATCTAACGATCAACGAAGTGCAGGCAGCTTTGAAATAGTTCAAGATAAAAGAAGTGTTCCCATCACTCGGTGGAACATTATGAACCCGCAGATGCAAGTAAATTGGGCAACTCTCCACGAAATATTGGATCCCGGGGATAAGGCTGCTAAAGTTAAGACGGTGAAAAATGAAGCATGAGGAAGATAACGCCAAAGAAGTTGTATGAGTCTTGTGTTCTTCAAGTTTCGTAGTGGATAAAAATTATGTAGATTTGATTATTTTAAAAAGAATGATCCGTACAAGAGAGCAAGAGAGAGGATGAACTAACATTTGCACTTATACTTTTTCTCATAAAAATCTTGTTAAAACGTTCTAATTTTTGGGAATTTCTTCCAACTAGAGAATCCATTTTTTATGTACATTTTTTTATTTCTATTTTCCGTGGTAAAGTAAATTTCCTAAATTTTCCCGTTTTCGTTTTTGAGTAAAATTAACTTTCTGTCATAAAGCTTTTTTAAAACCCTCCAATATAACGATATACGAAGCTACCAAACCACGTCGTTTGTCTTCTTTGATTAAAAATATTAACTCTAAACAAAAAACATATTTGCTTTCTGTTCATTTGCTCTCGCCTAAACAAGAAGGACCCAATTCGAAAACCTCCTGTGCTTGATGAAATGTCCACCGCCGGACTTGGATATCATTCTGACTCTCTCAGTGAAGCTTCTAACTAAGAATGAGAAGAGAAGCCACAGCAAGCTTAAGCCTCTTAACGAAATCTCTCATTGTTTGTTTCCTCTTCTTTTCTTCTGCCTTACACGTCATGTTCTGGAAGCAGAGGAATAAACTAAGGGAAAGTAATACAGTGACTGGATTTTCAACTGATACAGTCTGTTCACGAGTTCCTCTTACTCTCGTGTTTTGTGAGCCTTGGCGTTGCTTTCTGATATATTTCTGTTGTTTGTAAACTACAGTTGTCGCAGTTGTTTAACTGTGTTTATTCTCAGGAACTGCCTCTGAATATGGATCACAACAACAGTTATACGAGTATAACGTTTGGAAAACATAGTGAATGTAAAAAATGGAAGATATTGTAGATCTCTGGAAGTGTCCAGCAACATTCCAGGTCTCAAGAACAGCCAGCAGTAATGTAGTTCTTTGAAAATGACAAGGAGTATTCTGTCCCTTGGAGGGTCCACAAGTAC
>NC_089752.1:63470319-63492819 GCF_040412425.1 Macrobrachium rosenbergii
GCTCGAAGGCTTACTCTTTCAAGTCTACACATACTTTCATAGTCTTTGTGTGTGTGTGTATATATATGTGTGTGTGCATGTAAGTATGTATGTATGTGTCTGTGTATGCGTGCTTGCATGTTAGGGATTGTATGTACATGTACATATGTAGACAAGTACCCACGCTATATAGGTAATATTCCCATTTTCACCAAACGTTGATAACTGTCAATCTCTCTCTCTCTCTCTCTCTCTCTCTCTCTCTCTCTCTCTCTCTCTCTCTCTCTCTCTCTCTCTCTATATATATATATATATATATATATATATATATATATATATATATATATATATATATATATATATATGTATGTATGTATGTATATATATACATGTATATATATATATATATATATATATATATATATATATATATATATATATATATATATATATATATATATATATATATATATATATATATATATATATATATATATATATTGTATATATATATATGTGTGTGTTTGTGTGCAGTATAAATGATGCCAGGTTTACAGTAAGTAAAATCTAGCATTCAGAGCTTGAACAGACCTGCATAAGGTAACCGCAAGCATTTTTAATCAACGAAAACTTTAAGATTGTCTTAATAATTTCTCCGTGCCGAATATCAATAAACTAAAGAAGCTAAACTATCTTGAAGGGAGTATAAATTTCACCTAACACTTATTCAATCTGTTCTCACTAGCATCGAATATGTCTTCCGCAGTGGCTTTTTTTTTTCTTTAGACCCTGGCGCCCTTATCGGGTTTATGAGGCAGTTTTGTAAATTACCTGTGACAGACGTACATGAACATGGAGTGGCTCAAGCTTCAGGGATATTAGCGGTGACAGATATGCTTCAATTACGGTTTTATCGAGTTTCGGAATCAGTAAGTGAAAGGTGGGATTAATATTAATTCGTTAAATGACAATTTCTCTCTCTCTCTCTCTCTCTCTCTCTCTCTCTCTCTCTCTCTCTCTCTCTCTCTCTCTCTCTCTGTATATATATATATATATATATATATATATACTACACATTACCACAGGTAAAAAATAAGAGACAGGGGTGTGTAGGTCCTGACCGGTTTCGACTTTATTTCCAAGCCATTGGCTTGGAAATAAAGTCGAAACCGGTCAGACCTACACCCAAATCTTATTTTTCACCTGTGGTAATGTGTGATAAATGAATCACGTACAAAAGTTATCATACACATATATATATCTATATATCTATATGTATGTATATATATATATATATATATATATATATATATATATATATATATATATATATGTAATGCAAATAGTAATATTATCTTTACGCTTGCATTTTCTTGAAAATTATTGATAAACGTCTGTCCCTCCCTATTTCCTCGCCTTTACCTTCCCATTGCAACCAGATGCGAGTTAAAAAAAATGTTTCACCTGAGAAACGCAAAAATATAAAATAAAATGAAACTGAAAAATAACACACTTCCGAGCTTGCTTAATACCTCCTTCAATTTCCTGGATCAAAGTAATGAAGGGGAAAGCAAAGGGGAAATGCAAATATAGATGCAATAATAATTGTTTTATAAGATGACCAAATTTATGATCTCTTATTGTTGGCGATATGGTATTTATATGACTTAGCTATTGAAGTATATTCTGTATCATGAAATCGTCTGCTTGATGTCTTCAAGATAATTTGTAGGCTATGGAAAAGGGTAAACTGTCGTAATCTAAAATCATAATAAGGACGAAAATTTACTCGCTTTCCCTGAATGCCTTACGATAAGCCATCCCTCTGGGTAAAGTTGGCCCAGGGTCTCAGGTCAGCAGTGATAGCTAGGGATTAGGAAGAGCAATGTCCGGCCGTATTTGGGTCTTTGGGGAGACTTACAGTAGTCGTTATCTTCCCTTTCCAGACAAGTGGGAAGATGCATCCCTTTGTGGGGCCTTCAGGACGTGGAAAAGGGAAGTCTGAAATCTGGGGTACTGTAGAGAGAGAGAAAAAAATAAGGGCTGTATACTCAACTTACTTTTACTCCGCCTCTGCTGTCTTTTTACTCTCTTTGTTTTTGTTTTATTTGTTGCTTGTTTTCTTGTTACATATATTTCAGCGACAACATGCGCAATCATTTCTAGGAGTCTGTAGAGTTAGGAAAAGCTATAAGTTTTACTGTTTAACCCTTTTTCATGTTTCTAATCTTTTTTTTTTTTCTTGCGTATTTTTTTTTATGGTTTCTCATTGTTTTTGCAGACCCTCAGTACTCTGTGCTTACTCTTCTCATGTAATGATTGGTGGCTTTTCCTTTATTTCTTGAGCAGTATAATATTAAAATTCTTTTTTATTGTCTTTTTTGTACCTGTTGATATTTTCTATCAATATTTTTGTTTCCCGTATATTGTTCACAAAAAAATCTTCTGTATGAAAAGAGAGCTTGTAAGAATCCAGCCCCCCCTCCCCTCTGAATTTTATGTTTTTCATTTGTTAGTGCATTTTTTCTTTGTTTCCAGAATGCCGTTAAGCATTCAGCTGATAGCATTTATTTACTGAGGGTAGTGCTCATTTACTGTGGAACATTACTCCAGAAATCACTTCATCAAAACAGAATTAGTGTCGTTGCTAATTCTTGGTATTGATATTCTGTGGGTGGGCTAAGTTGATAGAGTTCTCGGCTAGCACTCTGCTAGGCCCGAGTTCGAGTCTCCGGCCGGCCAATGCAGAATTAGAGGAATTTATTTCTGGTGACAGAAATTCATTTCTCGGTATAATGTGGTTCGGATTCCGCAATAAGCTGTAGGTCCCTTGCTAGGTAACCAATTGGTTCTTAGCCACGTAAAATAAGTCTAATCCTTCGGGCCAGCCCTAGGAGAGCTGTTAATCAGCTCAGTGGTCTGGTTAAACTAAGATACACTTATTTATAACGCTTAGTTTTACACTTCATTGTTATGACATGACGTATCTTTCCAGCTTCCTTTTCTTAAAGGCACATTGTTCTTAAAAATCTTTGCTTTTGCTCCTGAAAAGTTTGGTTTAGCTGCAAAATGGACATCTGGTTTGTGGTAAATATAGAAACCTAAAGAATAACATCGTGAAGACAACAGTTTCTTCGATGATGCTTACAAACACGTGTGTATGTATACACCTATATCTACATATATACGCATTAAGAGTAAATATTTCATATTTTCCTTTCTAAAAAGGAATGGAATAATATCAAACCTGGGGATTATGCCTTTGTGGAATTTCATGGACACCCCCTTCCTCCTTGAGAAAGAGAGAGAGAGAGAGAGAGAGAGAGAGAGAGAGAGAGAGAGAGAGAGAGAGAGAATAACAAGATAAGCCTGTTATTAATATATCTCTTTGTCAAGGCAAAAATGTTCTTTAGCGAATTACATTCTGCCTGCTTTTACAGCAAAATGATCACATTTTTTTCACGTATAAAATGAGTTTTTTACTGTAACATCAATTTCGCGAAAGAAAAGTCCATAACAAAAGAATCAGAACCAATCAGATAAAGCAATGAAGGATGCAAATCTCATTATGCGGAGTGTCTTTGCCTGAACGGCGGGCATAAGCGGAGTTCGAAATTTTATCCAAACTCCATCAAACTTCCGTGGCAACCTATTTCTTAAACTACCGAGTGTTAAAGCATAGGATTAGTCCCTTTTTCCAAGTTTGGGCCGCCAGGTTTAAATTCATAAGCGTGAGGACCTCGACCAAGGAGGGAGATCTTATTTTCGATGAAGTCTCAATCTATTTTTTTTCTAAGTAAAGGCTATTATTATTATTATTATTATTATTATTATTATTATTATTATTATTATTAATCAGAAGTTGAACCCTATTCATATGGAACAAGCCCACCGGGACCCTTCATTTGAAATTCAAGTTTCCTTTTGAAAAATGTAACAGAAAGTAAAAGGAAATACAGAAAGAAGAGAAGAGTTTTTTTTAGTGATTGTTTCTTCTATGTATCTTTTGGTAGACATAAATCAATCATTAATATGTCACAAAAAGATGATTCATTGCTGGCTACATAGAATATTAATTAACAAAAAAATATGAATTTGGATTCGTAAAACATATTCATTTTATAGATATGTTTCTTTTTAGTACAAAGCTGCACATAATTATACGATAAACTGATTAAATTATTCATGTAATGGTCTGTGGTATTTTACATGTCAAGACTTTTTGTACATAACTTATATAGATTAAGCAGTGGTAATACTAATAAAAAAGGAATACTATGCCCTATATGCCAAAAATATACTCTTTTATTAATGCCTCATTAAAATAATATGTATAATGAGGTTTTCTTTATTACATAACATAACAATTACTTTTGGCATTTCATAATCGAAGGAAAGCAAATGAATATTGAGAAAAGAAAAATTCTAAAAATAGCAGGAAGTTAGAAGTTATCAAATGGCCCTTTATTTCCTCCAGCGCCGATAAAAATAATCCTGTCGACCATGGTAATGGTGCCATGACCCGAAAATCTCATTTGTCTGACAAGACTTCGAGGCCCAGGTGTTGTATGAAACTCGCCAGACCTTCTGAAAGGACGTCAGTAAAATAGATAGATTGGCGAGATAAAGCCTGAATTTGAAACTACGTGACTTACGCACATACACATACATACACACACACACACACACACACACACACACATATATATATATATATATATATATATATATATATATATATATATATATATATATATATATATATATATATATATATATATATGTGTGTGTGTGTGTGTGTGTGTGTGTGTATGTATGTATATAGTAATACCCTGACTTACGAGTTTAATTCGTTCTGTGACCGAGCTCATAACTCAATTTGCAGAATTTCCCCATTAAAATGAATTGAAATGCTATTAATCCTTTCCAGCCCCCCAAAAACCACTCTAAATTTTTTTGTTACGTGTTTTTAAATAAGAAAAATGTACTTTATAAATAACAAATGATGTATAAAAAATAATGATACATAATAAAAGAGAATGTAAACAAATAAACTGGTTTTATTAAGTGTATTTAGCTTGAAGATCAGACGAAGACACTGGCGGAGGTGAAGGAGACTGGCGGAGGAGGTTGGGGAGTTTTCCATTTCGTGATCCATCGCTTAACCTAACTTACTCGCTACACACTTAATGCTACAATTTACTGCCAAATTTAACTTACACACCATGCTACACTTTATCGCTAAATTCAGTTGCTACTTTTTTCATTTTATTTTCAAATTTTTTTCTCTTCATTTAATCTATTTCACTGACTTTTGCCTTCGCCACACTTTCCTCGCTTTCAATTGCTGGGCGTTTCAATAAAATCCTGTCCAAGGATGTTTGTTTCTTCCTCTCTTTCAAAATGTTTTGAAAATGAGTGAGGCAAGCGTCGTTACACAGCGCTAACGCACGACGTGTTGCAACTTTTTCAGGGTATTTCTTTTCAATAAACTGAAATTTTCTAACACATCCCCAACATTTCCTTAATCTCACTTGTACAGATACAACCTCCTCATCCTATGGCTCCTCCGCGTTAGCTTCCTGCAAAACCTCTGTATGCTGCTGCTGCTGTAGCTCCCTTACTTCCTCCGTTGTCAGTTCCTCATTGTGCTTCTCTACGAGGTTGTTAACGTCCCCTTCTTTCACTCCCAGGCCCATGGACTTTCCGAGAGACACAATCTCCTCCACCACTGACACTTCAGGTTCGAATCCTTCGAAGTCCCTTTCGGACACAACCTCAAGCCACAGCTTCTTCCATGCAGGGTTTAAGGTCCTCCTTGTAACACCCTGCCAGGTCATGTCGATAATTCTGAGGAAGGTCACGACACTGTAGTGATACTTCCAGATCTCTCGAAGGGTGAGGTTTGTGCTCTCCATAACCTCAAAGCAGCGCCAGAGCAGGTGCTTGATGAAGAGCTTTTAGAAATTTAAAATCACCTACTGGTCCAAGGGCTGCAGGATGGGGGTGGTGTTGGCTGGAAGGTAGAGGTCCTTATTAAACTTAAATTCTTCAAGGACGTCGTCTGTAAGGTTTGGTGGGTGTGCAGGAGCACTGTCAAGGACGACAAGGGCTTGCTGGAGTAAGTTATCTTCCAAAAAGTACTTCTTGACAGTAGGACCAAAGACCAGGTTTACCTACTACACAAAGAACTCCCTGGTGACCCATGACTTTGTGTTTGCCCTCCACATAACCTGCAGTTTTTCTTTGAGTATCTCATGAGATTTAAGGGCTCTGGGGTTTTCCGAGTGATATAAGAATAGTGGCTTAATCTTGCAGTCACCACTTGCATTCACCCACAGTGCAAGGGTTAATCTATCCCTCATAGGTTTGTGGCCAGATATGCTCTTCTCCTCTGCAGTTATATACTTCCTCCTTGGCATCTTTTTCCAAAGACCCCTGTCTCATCATATTTGAAGACTTGCTGGGGGATGTATCCTTCAGTTTGGCAAAAGTCATAATAAAATCCTCAGCTGCCTTCATATCCAAGCTTGCTGCCTCACCATACCTGATGACAGAGTGAATGCCAGTCCTCTTTTTAAAATTATCAAACCATCCCCAACTGGCTTTGAATGACTCCTCTGATGCCTCGTCTGTTGATGCTCCTGCTGTCCGCTGCACCAAATCCCCTTAAATGTCTGGCGCCTTCTCACAGATGATGCTCTCGGTCATGGTATCTCCTGCAAGCAGCTTCTCCATCAACCACACCAACAACTTCTCCATCTCTTCACACACCAAGGTCCGGAGCTTTGAAATAACCTTAACGACCTTGGCTGGTGTTATAGCCTTTATTGGCTCCTTCTGCTTCAAAATAGTACATATCGTAAAAGTACTACAATTGTACTACCCCGCCAAGTCAACAACATGCACACCTTGTTCATGTTTTTCAATGATTTTGTGCTTTATATCCAAGGACATCATCTTTGTCTTCTTCTCAGCACTGATCTTGGCACTCATTTTCTTAGGACCCATGGTTAAAACTAAGAAATTTTCCAAAATAGACAAAATGTGAAAACATAGCAACAGCAATACAACAGAGATGCTTGCATGGCAAGATAACCACATGAACTGAATGCTCACTGGGCTAGCTAGTGGCAGGTGGCATAAGCTCACTCGCTTACTCATAAACCAGATCTCGGCTCACATCATAAAGCAAAAAATCAACTGAGCGACAGCCCGTATATTGGAAAATTCATTAGTTGATTCATTCATAAGTCAAGGTTTCACTGTATATATATATATATATATATATATATATATATATATATATATATATATATATATATATATATATATATATAATTGATAAGAAGTGCATCGAACCATGGGCTCGAACCACAGAACACACGAACTCACGACAGTACGCCTTGGCCTATCCAGCTATCAAGAGAGGTATAAGTTAATAACAACTCTAGTATACAAATCCACATCAAACGCAGGTATTTGTAATTATCGTCGATATCAACCCACCTCCACCATAATATCCGTTTAGTGCGTTTGTACCACGTAGCCATTCTATGAATGAATTTTTATCACATCACCATGATTTATATGCAAACATTAAGTTACAAATGTCGTTTAACATCCAATGCGCTCTTCCTCGGAAATGATATATGTACAGGGTGTTTCGAAATTAGAGGCCCCCCTCTACAGCATAAACTGAAACTGATATGGACAAAAACAAAAGTAATTCAGAACAGGTACTTATTTAAGTTTCTCTCTGAGTATTTAATATTTTGTGTGGCCTCCATCTGCCTGTACCACAGCCTGCATTCTTGAGGGGTATGATTTCAGCAAATCGCAAAACTCCATTTCCCTGAGCACTTCGGTCACCTCTCTTCGCAGGTCGTCGAGGCTTGGCATACCATCATAGTTCACCGTGAGCGCTTTAACACGATCCTTTAAGTTACTACCAATGTTTTCACACACATTAACGTCAGGGGAGCTACCTGGAAATTCACTTGATGAGAAGAAATCGATGCCACTGTTTCGAAATAGCTCCTGTGTCTGAAGAGCCTTGAAACATGGTGCCTTATCATGCAAAAATGTGACTTCTTCAACAGATAACATAGTTTCAGAATCTTTGAGGAAAGGAAATACTACACCAGTAAGCACAGTTTCTCTGAAGTATTCACCATTCCATGACTGTCCTTTTTCTTTGATGATCCACATTAACCGTTTGGCTGTGAAACGGAGAAAAATTTCCAAACATTCAGGAAATTTCACAACTTGGCAATAGCGCACGTCATCGCTGATATCATCCAAATTTGCAGCCCAAATGATGTCATTTTTATGATTTGGCTTCCTGGCTGTGTAAATGAAGAATTCATCTGATGCGGCAACATGGAGAAAGTCAGCTTCATCCCAATCTTTAAGAAATGAGCCACAAAACCATGCATGGTCTTCTCTCTGTTGCTGAGTGATGTTGGGCTTGTTGATAACATGAAATGGCTTGATACCAGATTTTTCAACTCAAGATATACAGCACTATAACTTCTCTTCTTTCCCCTTTTTGTTTCTAGTTCAAGCGCCAATTTACGTAACGACTTGCTTGGTCTACCCACTGCCTCAGCTATGATGTCTTTTGACTCCTTAGAAAGGACTTCAGGCCTTCCAAGATTGTCACTCTTTTCGCAATGACAGTTTCTTTTAACAAAGGATTCATCTCTTTTAACTTATTTAGCTATCCAGGAATGTGAAATGAAGGATGCGCCAGCATCCCTGGCCTCTCTGAAGGTTATAGCCCGGATTCGGTCAATCCATCTGATTTCCTCCGAGTCGTTAGCCATTGCTGTATCTAACTCCGTCACTCCGTCCGAAAATACAAGAAAAGTAAAATGAAAAATAGCTTAATAGAAATTTAAAATAATGTACTTGGAGATAGGCTATAGCAGAAAACTTCATAGCTTTCCATTTGTTCTGTGGAGGGGGGCTTCTAATTTCGAAACACCCGGTATATATATGTAAACTGAAGGGGAATTATAGTAGATAAGAAGTTCAATCCCATGAGACAACGAACTTATCAACTATAATTCCCCTTCTGTTTACATATATTGAAACGACAGAGTGCCAAGTACTTTCGTGTATTTTAACACATCTTCAGGGCACTTTGTGCCCCGAAGATGACCGAAGATGTGTTACAATACACGAAAGTACTTGTCACTCTGTCATTTCAATTTGTACTTTCCCAGTGGCTTCAGCTAATATATATATATATATATATATATATATATATATATATATATATATATATATATATATATATATATATATATATATATATATATATATATATATATATATATATATATATATATATATATATATATATATATATATATATATATATATATATATCTGTATATATATATATATATATATATATATATATATATATATATATATATATATATATCTATATATATTTGGTGTGTGTGTATATATATATATATATATATATATATATATATATATATATATATATATATATATATATATATATATATATATATATATATATATATATATATATATATATATATATATATATATATATACAGATATAATGTATATATATATTGTAAAGAACAGTTCCAAAATAAGCTAATAAAACACCCTCCTTTCTGCTTTTGCTTGGCCGATAGATAGGCCTCTGTCTATTTGAACCTGTGTAGTAGGGGTAGTGAAATCTGGTTCAGGGTGGTTCAGGGTGGAAATCTGGACATTCCATGGGGTATTAAGGCACACTTGGAAGATAATCTTCGCCTAGGGCAGTAACTTGCTTGGCGCTTTTTTCTTGGTACAGGACCAGCGACCTGGGTCAATTGATCGCCTTCCCTACCCCTGAGCAGAAGCAATAAAAGGCCACAACGTGCTCAGATCGCTCTCACACACAGCTCCAACCTAAATGAAGGAGGTCACAAGTTAAGACGTCTCTCCCCCCCCCACCCCTCCCTCGACGCCATGTGGACCGCTGCCCCTTGCTTTGTAACCCAACCACATGGCCAGTATCATTGCAAATGGTGAAGTGCCATCCCAGAGCGAGCAGAACTCCAATACTGCAGCCCTTTATCATCACAAGGATGCCCCTCCATCACTCCACCGATCTACAACCCACGAGTACGCCTTTGGTGGGCGGTCTTTGTTTACAATACACGTGGACCCCTTGCTGACGCCCTTGGGAAGGACGGGAACGAAGCCCCAGTGTCAACCTCAGCGTTGGACACTCCTGTAGGATGGTAAAGTACCCTGAAAGAGTTGCTTAGTCACATTACTTTTGCCCTTGTGCGTTCATTAGACTTTTGGGCCTGTGTCTTTGCTGTCCCCTGAATTTCTTGGTTCAATCCCGGCCCACGTGGTTCACTGCCCCTTATTCAGGTCACTAGTGAAGCCTCAAGGTTTTTCTTTGACACCCTCAGCGCCCCCCTCCCCCCCTCGAGTAGAAAGCATTGTCCAAGTCCTGCATTTGACCGTAACCTGTGTTGTTCCATATCGTTTCAGAAAGATGATACCAGCAGATTTCTCCTTGGCTCTGTTCCTGGCAACCCCAAGCTTTTCCTCCCCCACCCCCCATCCCGCGAGGACTTTCAACTTCGGCAGCATTTTAACTTTTACTTAATTAATTTTCCCTTGAACTTGTCTGTTATGTAAATATACCTATTTTTGTACCCACGTGTTTCATGCACCTTCCCTTTGAGTAAGAGCCTTAAGCTCTTGTATAACTCCTTTTGTTTTCTGTTTTATATGCTCCTGGTTATCTTACAAGGTCGCTATAGAGGAAAGTACTGGAATTTGAGACTTAAAATCTACCTGCACCAGGAAACATATATATATATATACGAGGGTAAGTCAAAAAGTTCCAGGAAAAATTCAATATACTCTTTATTTAAGGAAATTCAAACATCATTTTTCTACATATCTACCATCTAACTCTATACACTTTTCAAGGCGCTGTTTCCACCTCTGCAACCCTTCTTTGTAGAAATTTGGGGCCTTTCTATTAAACCATGTTGAAACTGCATGTTTAGCAGCATCCAAAGATTCAAACCGGACTCCTCTTAAGTGTTCCTTGAGTTTTGGGAACAGGAAAAAATCTGAAGGAGCAAGATCAGGACTATAAGGAGGATGTGGAAGAGTTTCCCACCTAAATTTCCGTAGGACTTCTCTTGCAACCCTTGATGAATGTGCTGGAGCGTTATCATGATGGAACAAAATTCTGCGGTGCAACTTTCCTCGACGTTTTTAGCCAGTGCAGTCTTCAGTTTTTGCAAAACACCTTTGTAGTAGTTCCCGGTGATTGTTTTTGTCCTTCAAGGAAATCAATCAAAATCACTCCTTTGGAGTCCCAAAACACTGTTGCCATAACCTTCTGGGCAGATCTCGCCACTTTGAACTTCACTGGTGCAGCTGAACCTCTTGGTAACCATTGCTTTGATTGAATTTTACTTTCTGGGTCATATTGATGGATCCAAGTTTCATCTCCAGTAACAATCCGGTCAAAAACTCTGATTCATTTGATTCGATCTTCGTTAAAACTGCAAGAGAAAGTTCAGCTCTTTGATGCAGTTGGTCTTCGCGCAACGCTTTTGGGACCCAACGTGCTGAAAGTTTACTCAAACCAAGATTTTCATTTAAAATTGAAAATGCGGAACCATGGGAGATCCCAGTTTCATTAGCTATCATATCGATAGTAATCCGACGATCTTCATCCACTAGATTCTGCACCAAAGCCACAATTCTTTCATTTTTTGCAGTCGATGGTCTTCCCTCTCTTGGGTTGTCTTTGAGGTCCTCCCGACCATCCTTAAATCGCTTTATCCAATCATAAACAACTGATTTAGATGGAGAAGAATCTCCATAAACTTGTTGCAAAGCTTCAATAATTTTTCCTGGTTTCCAATCAAGCTTGGTCAGGAACTTGATGTTAGCTCTCATCTCAAAATTTTTATTTTCCATGGGTTCAAGAAGTTACTTTTCTGAAGCAGATGTTAACACCACGGTAGCAAGAGGATGACTGAGGTAACAAGTCTATATGATCACTACATCACAGATAATTGTTTACCAAGTATTTGGGTTGTTTCATTCCTGTGTAAATACATCATTCAACAAATTTTTTCCTGGAACTTTTGACTTACCCTCGTATATATATATATATATATATATATATATATATATATATATATATATATATATATATATACACATATATATACACATATATATAATGTATATATATATATATATATATATATATATATATATATATATATATATATATTTGACCCCTACAATGAATAAGCAAAGAGACGATGGCAGCGGATATATGTAAAAATATATATAAATATATATATTGTATATATTTATATATATACATACATATATATACACTGTAATATATACACATACTTACACACACACACACACACACACACACACACACACATATATATATATATATATATATATATATATATATATATATATATATATATATACACACACACACACACACACACACACATATATATATATATATATATATATATATATATATATATATATATATATATATATATATATATATATATATATATATATATATATATATATATATATATATACACACACACACACACATATATATATATATATATATATATATATATATATATATATATATATATATATATATATATATATATATATATATTTATATATATACATATATATATATATATATATATATATAGTTTGTGTGTGTATCTATATATATATATATATATATATATATATATATATATATATATATATATATATATATATATATATTTACATATATCAACTGCCATCGTCTCTTTGCTTACTCATTGTAGGGTCACAGTCCTATGCTTTAAGGAGTAGGCACCCAGCCCCCACTGATAAAAGGGCAAACATGCATTTTTAGAGGAGCCAGCTCGAAGGGGCACTCGGGAAAACTCAGGGCATTAATAACTTTGTCCCCATCCATTAATCCCTTTTCAATTAAACTTCTGCTGTGTGAGCTTTGTACTGGGTTCTCAAATGCTACTTACAGATATGAGCTGATGCCCATGCTGGAAAAACAGAGTCTACCCTCAGGTGAAATCAACAGTAATATAAGCAGGAGTTGCCTCACGTGCACCTTCAGTCGTCTTTAGTCAGTAGAGAAGTCTTGCTGTCACTCGGTAGCCACACCCACACCCCCACCCCCCCACCCCCGTTTTCTCTACGGCACTCTTTCTGTGAACTGGAAACCATTGGCCACAAGTGGCTTAGCCGCAAGCGGTTACATGAGGTCTAAAGGAAGAAATTGCAGATCATCCAGCTATTATTGCAAGTCAACCCACAGCACATCTGTTGGCATTCAAGTTTTACCCGTTCCCTATTCCTTCTACTGAATCTCTCGTTTCATTTCATAATTCCTCTCCCCAGTAAATACTCTTTGATATCCCATTAACAGTGTCCCAGTGTTTCCCTGTGTGAATTAATCTCGTGAATTAATTGTCCCTTGCTTGTAGTGAACCCCTAAGGTATACCTACCATGTGCTATAATTGCTATTGAAAGAAACCACATTTCCACGAAGCTTTATCTGGGATTATTCTATTTCCAGACACGTGTTATATCATTCAACCTCATTTCCTGATTATCCATCTTGCCCGGAGAATTCTGCCCAACTGTGGCAGGCTTATCAACATTGCTGTGTTGCAAGCAATACGTAAATGTAGAATTCCTAAGGAACCTTAATCTGTATTCCAAGAGCCCCTGACTCTGTTTTGCTGATAAATTTTATAATTGATTTTTTTATGGAAGGTGCAATCAGTATTGTCTTGTGCTGTTAAATTTTATCATTGATTTTCTTTATTGAAAGTTGCATCAGTATTTATGATTTGCAGTGCCATAACCTGTGTGCAATAAAGTAGAATCTTGCTCTGATCAAAACTTTCAATTGGTGACCTACCATTAATCTTGTGTGGTTTTGTTTGCTTTTGTGTTTTAAGGCGTTTACAGATGTCCATGGTGAGTGTTATTCAAGGCTTATCTTCAGTAATATTGCATTAAAGTAACTAATCCGTTGCACAGCCATAAAAATGACGATCTAAAGTCAGCATTTCTGCAGTAAGTAGCAAAATTAGCTACTGCTAGCTAGACTGCAGAACTGATGAGAACCTGAAAATAAATCATTTGATATGGCAAATATCCACATGGCAAGACTGGAAAAGGAACTAGAGGTAATGTGTTGTCAAATCTTAGTGTTTGTTTTATTGAAATGCAATAGGTAGTGAACTGTAGAGTAATGCATGCTTAGATCTTGACTTTGTGATAAGAAGCTAATTCAGCCTTAGAGAAACTGTGAGAGCGAACACAAGTAGCACCAAAATTTCTTAATTTAGCGGTGCAAAAATAAGAACCGAGAACTTTTCCCGGTGTGGTACACAGCAGTGTCTCTTCCAAGTCACTTGGGTAGTAGGGTTGCAAGTTAGTTATTTAGTATGGGGTTTGTCTTGCATGTGGCAATATTGCATGTTAACTCAGTTAAGAATTCAGCTCAGTGCATGTATATTGAGAGAAAGAGTGCGCAGCTTTCTCTCGAGTAGGACAGTGGAATTTACTATCCACAAGACCTAGGACTACCACATCTGGCAACTCGCCACCATACCAGTCAAAACATCCTCGCTCGCTCGTCTACTTGCCTTGTCGCCACTACCTGGCCTTGTGCCAGATAAATTCGCTCAGAAAGAAAGTTTCGCTGAATTCCAAAATCCTTTGTTCCTAGAGTAATTGTTATGTCACTCGCGTATCACTTACCTATATAATTATTTACATTTTATTCACAAGCAAGAGATCAGTAATTAAATTTGTCTCGTAAATAAGAAAGATTTTCTTTTGTCTTAGTGTATGCATGCGCATATTCTTTGTATATGTGACAAGTAGTCATTAGAGTTCGTTCACAACAAACCCATGTAATCACAGTAATTCATTCACTCATACACAGTAGCTACTTGGAATTTTGCACAAGTAAATTACAAACACTGTTAGTAAAATCTGTTAAAACTCCTTTACTCTAACGGGAATGGAACACATAGTTGTTATCTGTTTGAGAGCGTAGTCAGTTGCATTATTTAAAATGCAAACTCCTCGTCAGTATTAATACACTACTCGTTCAAGAGAGAGAGAATTTCAGTTATTCTTAAATGTACGCTATTCTTGTACCCAAATCCATAGGAGGCGTGTTTTGTTAATGTTGTGGACACATTACTTGATGAATACAACCACTAATTTACAACAGTCGAGTTTTAAAAAAATATGAACCCCAAGGTTATGTGTTAAAATAAAATCTCTGGGATAGCCCATATATTTATTAACATATACTTTTATCTTTTACTCATGTTACAAGTAGTGCTGTCACAATTTTGCGCACACATGTTCACACTACTTGCATAAATTTTCACAAATCTTTAATTAAGCACTTTAGGTTACTTAGTGAGTGTTTGAACTGCTTCTTAAAAAGATAAGAGTGGAAAACCACTAAACTTCTGCATCACAAAATGAACCTGGGAGTAAGTTAAATTCAACTTAGTTGAGCGAACTATACCACACCGTGAGTAATTCTCAAGACTTGCGGATGAACCACAAGCAACAACTGCACATTGACTGCAAATCTCCAAGCGTGTGTTGACAAATACCTCTTATGGCCTGGGTCTGCGGACACAGATCCTGCAGTCCCACCAAGACTTCCCCTGCAGAGCAAACAGAAGCACCATTACTAGTTCCTAGGAACTAGTTGCCCACGAGTGCCAACCAAGCAATTTCCCCTTTGCAGTGACACTGACCTGGTGCATTGGCAACCGAGTAACCCACCTGAAGTGTCTTCCCTTTTTCTACTACTCATCGCGTGTGCTCTGCTTCATGCAGAGTGCCATTTCCTTTCATGCAACTTACGGTACGATCAACTAGTGTCACTCTTTGGAACCTGCAGGTACACCAGTACCACCCAAAAAAGGGTCCTGTGTTCTACACAAATCACACCTGTGCTATCAGACACTGAGTGCCAACATTTAGGGTGTCCACCAGCACTACCACAAGTCACTATGGTGCCAGTGAATCCTAAGAAATTTCACTCACCAAGGACCACTCCAATTAGTGTGACCATTTGACAGCACACTTAGCCACAGCGCCACCTTTAAACAGGTGCATTCCAGCCTAAGTGTCACCCTTACAAGGGACATTTCCATAGCATGCTCTCCCATCCACTCAGCCAAGAGCCAACTTACCATCCCATGCCATCGTTTGCACAGTTCTACTCCCAGCTCATTTCAACACGCCTTAACCCCCAAGCAACATGTTGCTGGAAAGTTACCATGCCTTCATGGACATGTGGAAGGGTGTGGGGCTAAAGGGAGAGCATCTAACCAGTGGGTACAGGCACAGCTTGATGCCATGCTGCAAAGAGAAAGAAAGGAAAGAGAACAGCAGCAGAAGGAGAGAGAAAAACAATGGAAATATGAGCAAGAACAATGGCAGTATGAACCAGCAAAGGAAGAAAGAGAAAGGAAAGAAAGAGAAAAGCAGAGGAAGGAGAGAGAACAAGGCAGTATGAACTGCCAAAGGAAGAAAAAGAAAGGAAGGAAAGAGAAGAGCAACAGCAACATGAAATAGCTCTGAAGGAAAAGGAGCTCGAGCTGGAGAAAGCCCGAGAAGACAATGCCACAGTTCTGGCCCAACAACAAGCCACTAACCCACACCTACCATGCCTCATTCTAATATATCCAGCATTAACTCACTCATGCCAACATGGACTGACAACGAGCCAGAGGCATGGCTGGAAGAGGCAGAAGTGCATTTCACTAACTACAGCACCACAGAGACGGAAAGGGCCTTGATTCTTGCCAAGCATATGACTGGTAAAGCCAAGGCCACCCTCCACACAATGGATAACGGTGCCAGGGGAAACTTGGATGAATTTCGTCATAGCATAACCAAGGCATACGAGATCATACCTGAGAAATGGAGACAATGGTGGAGGGCTCACCCAAACGAAATTGGTCAGACCTGTGCTCAAAGGGCCTATCATAAGACCCGGGCGGGCCAGTGCTGGCTCAATACCTTGGAGTGCACAGAATTCCAGGAACTGTTCAACCAGATGATGCTGGAGGATTTCTTCCAGTATGCCCCTGGGTCCCTCGCCGTGTACATCAGTGATAAGCAACCCCAGACATTCATGGAGGGCTGTCGTACGGCTGACGATTAGGAAACGTTCCACCCATCTTCCAGCACATCTCACTGATGCATAGTGCCACCTGGTCATTTCTCAGGGCCAGTTCACCTGAAGCAGGGACTCCCTTCCAAGCTTCCAGTGTCCAAACACTGCCATAAGACTGGACATTCAGAGTCTAAGTGTCACTTTAAAGGCGGAGCTACTAAGAAGCTCCCATCCAAACCTATCAAGAAGTCCAAGGGGTCCTCTCCATCCACCTCTGAGCAAACCTCACAACCCACTGATACTACAGCCAGTCACGCCCATCCAAGAGGCCCCTGCAAGGACTGCGGTGATCCCGATCATTATAGTGCTGGATTTCTTGCCTGCCCACAACATGGCAAGCCAACAAAACATGTCCACTTTATATCTAGTACCACGATACCCAAGCCATGGCCCACCACACCTTCCGAGGAGTGGCTCTGTTCTCAAGTAGTCTCAGTGGCTCCCATTAACGGCTCTATCTTGCCAGAAGAACTGCCAATTATGGTAGATACAGAGGCAGACATCAGTCTGATATCCAAGTCACGAGTGCCAGCCGGTGCCACTATCGATGAAAACAGATGCTGGACCTTAAGCTGTGTAGAGGACATTACCAAAGACATTCCTACAGTTGAGCTCAAGGCCATGATACCTTGGATCACTATGGAGCACTGCCTGGTCTGTTATACTCTATTTGGCCGAGATCTTCTCTGGGGATCTCCCCTTTTAACACCCCTGAGCTGTCTGACAACCTTCATCTCGAAGGACTCGACCATAGTACCAAACGACAAGACCATTGCCATGCTGGAAGATGTGCATTCGTCAACCAAATCACCTCCCATATGTCCACCTTGGAAACGGGAGGGGCACTCACAGTGCCAGTACATGTGGCAGTACAAATCTATAGGGAGAGCCAATGCAAAGCCTCCCTCTAATCATTTCAATCCACAATGGGCCGATTCCTCCCTCTTCACGAAAGGAAGACCACCAGAAACTTCCTCCTTCAAAGCGAAAGGAAGAAGACATGAAAATTTCTCCCTCCTCATGAAAGGAATTTTCACACTATCGCTGTAAGACGTGCAAAATAAAGGGGCACTCCACGAAATGGTCAGGATGCCCCAGCAAGAAAACCACATCTGTCATTTTGGCAGAGGGTATTCATCACCGCTCCCTAGGCACTCCAGCCAAGGCGCCTATATTTGTGGCACCCCCTCGAGGTTGATACAGCACAAGCCAGGTCCATGCGCTTGAGGGTCCTAGTGTGCGAATTTCCCTGATCAGGGCAGATAAGGTTCCCAATGGGGCCAAGATTAAAGAGGACTACTCTACCAAATCTGAGAAGACTAACCAGCCAGACTGGACTCTCATGATGGTATGCATGAGGATCACAAGACCTCACCAAAAAATTATTTGAACACTTGCTATAACCAGAGACATTCCTGGAGGCTATGGCCTCTTCCTTTGGCAAGACTTTCTGCCTCAGCCCAACTCAAGGTCACCCACGGGCCCTGCACCCCTGGGCTCCTCGTCAGGCACTCCTGATATAGAATCCCTGTCAATGCCACTTGAGCACCCTGAGGAGTGCCATTCTCCATCCACCATGGACATCGAGCAATTACCAAATGTGATTCCTGTGCCTGGGCCTGCTTTAGTGCAGTGCCAGATCACATCACCGATCTTCCTTTGGGAGATCCCCCGAATTTACTTGAGTTGGTCATTGCCAGTTGCAAGCCTCTTGCAACGAATAATCCTTTTTCCTCGTCACCTCAGTCCTCAAAGGATGAACCTCTGGCAGACCCTCCTACTACATCTCTCTGGTCAACCAGGAACTGTCCTGCCAGGATGCAGAAGTTACTTCCCTTGCTTCGGTTGTCATAGCAGCCAGAGTAGGGAACCTTCCTACAGGTCACATTGATACCACGGTCGCTTACAGGTGCCTTACCACTGATGAGACTGGTCAAGCCACCCACACAGTGGATTGCCTAAAGCTTGCACCTCCCAGTCTTGTAGCCTCTAGTGTTACCCATGACTTCGCTCCCAAAGGCACTCCTGCATCTTCCTGAGAGTCGGTGCCCCCATCACCCCCTAGGACCCTTGCTGGTGGACCTTGAAGGAAATGGGCAGAAAAAGTCCAATTAGCCTATTAGAGCCACGAGCTCTCCTTGGCACTCATGCCCCATGTGGCCCAGTGCCTCCCATCACAGAGTGATCATGGCACCTACCCAGAAAAGGTAGCCTGGGTGCTCTCTGATCTGGTAAATCTCTGTGCATCATTGCAGGAGAAGCACTTACAAATCCTGACACGCCTTAGAGGCACTAAGATCCTAGACTAGATTCTGTAAAATAGTAGTAGTAGCCTGTAATTTGTAATGATAAAACTTTGTCCAATGTTTAGAGCCACTGAACTCCTATGGCACTCTTGGCACAGTGCCTCATTTAGTAGAGTATACCAGGCATCTAAAATCCAGAGATTGCTGGGCACCTCTCTCATGGATTCTACTACCAAATTAAATATGATGTAGTGAGTTAGAACTACCCTCTAGCCTCACAAGCTGAAGGACATGTCCTATCCACTCATACGTTTTTGTTGCATTCATTACCACACCAAGTTGTATGTTCCATTTTAAATATTCTTCATATGCCATAGAGTAAGAACCTCCTAGGCCTTGTAATAATGCTGCATGTAATTAGATCCTTGTCAACTGAATTGGAGCTGCAGTAGCCTAATCATAGGTCATGGTAATGAAAATGTGCAACTGTAAATTTAACCATTGTTAGGAATACAAGTTGACTCATCAGAGACAGGTAATTAAATACCCGCAGACACCTTTGAGTTAGTGTTAGGGACCTTAATTTAAGTAAGCTAATGAGAGCACATCCCCTCCTAGAAGTTAGGTATATCATCTTAGTTATCCTCATTCCATGGGCAAGACCCATTAAAGGGATGGGATTAACGTAACCAAGACTGGCGGCTCATTCTAGTGCAGACCTTCATGCCCGAAAGTGTGTGGAATGTCTGTTTAAATTGGGGAGGTTTTACAGATATCCACTGCCATCGTCTCTTTGCTTACTCATTGCAGGGATCAGCCCCCACTGATAGAAGAGCAAACGTGCATTTTTAGAGGAGTCAGTTCAAAGGGACATTCAGGTAGCGGGTTGAATCACGCTATAGGGATACTCAGAGGATTAGTAACTTCTTCTTCCTTTAATCCCTTTTTCAATTAAACTCCTGCTGTGTGAGCTTTGTACTGGGTTCTCGAATGTTCCTTACAGATGTCAGCTGATGCCCATGCTGGAAGAAAACAGCATTTACCCTCGGGCAAAATCGACAGTAATATAAGCAGGAGTCGCCCCACACGCACCCTCAGTCACCTTTAGTCAGTAGAGAAATCTTGCTATCACTCGGTTGCCGTGACCCACGCCCAACTGGCCCCCTTTCTCTACGGCACTCTTTCTGTGAACTGGAAACCATTGGCCACAAGTGGCTAGCCACAAATAGCTACATGAGGTCTCAAGGAAGACATTGCAGATCATCCAGCCATTATTGCAAAATGCACATTGCAAGGCAACCCACAGTACATCTGTTGGCATCCAAGTTTTACCAGTTCCCTATTCCTTCTTCTGAATCTCTCATTTCATTTCGTAATTCCTCTCCCCAGTAAATACTCTTTGATATCCGATTAACAGTGTGCCAGTGTTTCCGTGTGTGAATTAATTTCCTGAATTAATCGTCCTTTGCTCATAGTGAACCCTAAGTTATTCCCCCCATGTGCTATAATTGCTATTGAGAGAAACCACATTTCCAAGAAGCTTTATCTGGAATTATTCTATTTCCAGACACGTGTTATTTCATTCAACCTCGTTTACTGGACATCCATCTTGCCTGGACAATTCTGCCCAACTGCGGCAGGCTTATCAACATTGCCGTGTTGCAAGCAATATGTAAATGTAGTTGAATTCCTAAGAAACCTCAGTCTGTATTTCACGAACCCTGACTCTCCGTTGTGCTGATAAATTTTATAACTGACTTTCTTATGGAAAGTAGAATCAGTATTGTCTTGTGCTGTTAACTTTTATCACTGATTTTCTTTGTTAAAAGTTTCATCAGTATTCATTATTCACAATGCCAAAACACGTGTGCAATAAAGTAGAATCTTGTATTGATCAGAACTTTCAATTGGCACCCTACCATTAGTCTTATGTGTGATTTTGTCTGTTCATGCATTATATGGTATTTACGGCTGTCCACAGTGAGTGTTATTCAAGAGTTATCTTCATTCATATTGCATTAAAGTACCTAATCCGTGTCATAACAGTAAATATATATATATATATATATATATATATATATATATATATATATATATATATATATATATATATATATATATATATATATATATATTTATATATATATATTATATATATATATATATATATATATATATATATATATATATATATATATATATATATATATATATATATATATATATATATATATATATCTCAGGACAGGGTGACAAGGAGATAGTCGGTCATCTGTAGGTGGTATTTATTTGCCGACGCGTTTCGTAACACATTGTTACATCATCAAGGCTATTAAGGAAAATTTACAAATTAAAATACATGGAATAAAACTAACGACTTCAAGAGTCTCAACATGCTATATAAATATACATTAAAACAAGACAATTTATAAAAAGCACCTGCTATACTAAAAGGTTGAGGACTGAATGACTAAAAGGGAAAAGGAAAGCAGCAAAGAAAACTGGCTCAAGCCAGATACAACTGAACAGAGGTGGTGTGTGAGTTCAACTTAGGAACTAGCTGTTTTATGAATAACGATTCCAAAATGAGTAGTTCGTATGGATGACTTGTTTTGCACAAAACAGAGAAGTCAGAATAATTAATACTTGTATTACATATATTTGAATGGTTTCTGATATTAGAAAATTCTGGATTGGACAATCTGCAACCAGTACGATGACTAACACCTTTATGTGAATCTGCTCTGACCCTCAGCAATCACTTAGTCGATCCCATGTAAGTCCCCAAATTACATCTGGGGCAAGTATATTTATATACGACTGACGATTGCATTATTGGGCAGATTCTATCCTTTAATTTAAAAAGGGACCCTATTATAAGTGGATTTTTGGGTATCAAAATGACTTGCAACATGTTAAAATGTTTTTCTATTGCAGACTTCAGATTACTTCTAAAT